>NW_015172029.1:516707-529843 GCF_001447785.1 Gekko japonicus | reverse complement strand
GCCGTCACTGCCCGGTGTAGACGTCTTCTGGCTGGCTCCGTCATTTTCCCGCACGGCTGCTTGCTGGCCAGGCCTCAGGACCCGTATGTCAATCGCCACACTGCCACCGCCTGGCTGGAACATCCATTGTAGGTGTTCTTTTCGTAGCCGGGAAGCTGTTTCGCCTTTACAAGCCTTGACCAAGGACGTCCGACCGTCAACTAACGCCCCCCCAGAAGGGAAGTTGGCATGCCCACCCTCTCTAAGGAGTGGTTCCCATTTTATGTACTCGCCAAAGCTTTCGAATTGCTGGGTGGACGATGAGCTGGGGACAACAGGCTGGCTGCTCACACCAGCGCGGGGCTTGAACTAACACAGTTCAGATGTTAAGACAGTGGGATATACCCACTGTGCCACCGCTCCCTTTAAATCCCTCCAGGGCCCCTCTGAAAGCTTCTTCCAGTGCGCAGCAGAAGCCTTCAGGGTCCTTTTAAAAGTGTCTCCCAGCCGGACTTGCCCCGCACTCCTGATCTCCAAATGACAAAGCCGCTTGGAGTTCAGGGGTGTGGGTTGTGGCTGGCCAGCAGAAGCCTTTGGGGCCCCTTTAAAAACTTCCCCAAGCCAGACCTGCAAAGCCTTGGGCAGGAAAATGCTAAAGGTTCTCTTTAAGAGCTTCTGACCAGCCCGTCTCCACTTGCCTGATCTGCCAGCGGCTTTCCAGCTTTCGGGGCCCCCCTGGGCAGGAGGAACCTAAAAGGGTAATTCTCAGTGACTGAGGGGAATTCTATCAGAGTAACAGGGATTTCTTGCCTGTTCCATCCCACTGAGGCCTGAAATGCTCTTACAGAGCTCTGCTTCTAGAAGAGAGGGGAGCATCAGGAAACGCCTCCTGGGGGGGGTAGTGGGGCCCGCCTCATAGAAGCAGCGGAGAAATCTTCAAAGAATCTCCGCCTCTTTTCCTTAACAGAAATCTCTTGCTCTCTCCCGTCCCTAGGCTTGACTTTGCTGTCAATGTTGGGTGAAAAACATCATGCCCGAGAGACTTCTGCAGCACAAACAGTGGATGACGTTTTGTGACGTCTTAATGTTTTAGACCCGTGGCTCCTCGTTTGGACACAGTGGGCAGACCTAAGGGACAACGTCATTGCTATGCGGAGGTCGTGCTTATATCGCAGACCTTCTGCCTGGTTTTGACAGATGTCCTCCCACTCCCCCCCCCAATCCACGCCACCTTCCCCCCGCCAATCTCCGCTACCTGGCATTACATTTTGTGACATCTGTCAAAACCACTGAGGGACCCCACACTCCAAGGGGTATCTGGAGGACACATCCTCCCCAAGCACCACTCTCTGTCCCTGACCATGGAGAAATGAGGTAAGCCACTGAAGGGCTACCCCACGCACTCCAACGTCGGTGAGGTGGTGGGTCAAAATATCATAGCCGATCATGTCGAATGCTGCCGTCAGATCTAATAACAATAACAACGCCAACCCGCCTTGATCCAACTGCCTACAGAGATCATCTCCAAAGCGACCAACTGTTAGACTCCTGGTCAAGAGACTCCCAACAACACTCTCTTTGGCAGTGATTTGTTTATTGAGATATCAGCATGATCCAGGCTAGAACAGTACTGTGCCAGAACTGAGGTTTTTGGCGGTAACCTCTACAGATATAGACAATTCAAATGTAGGCCCCCCAGGTTCATCCAACCATTTCATTCAGCTGCCCCACCTAAGCTGTTAGCATCTACCCCCACCTGTACGTTCCCAGTCCCGTTATCTAAGACAGCGAGGCTAGCACAGAGTTTGCTTCAAGGTCGTCTCCGTGGAGAGGTTGTCTTGGGAAGAGTTACAATAGCCACTACAATGGTGCCACTCGCATACTTGCACACACACACACACAAACCCCAGGAATTTCCCTTCCCCCCATAACTATGGCAAATGACAAAGCAGAGTTCGACACCGACACTGTTACCGTCCCATGGCCAGGGCAGAAGCTGGACTGGAATGGATCCAGAGTCGATGTCTCATCCAGGAAGCGCTGGAGCTGTTCAGCCACCACGTTCTCAATTACCTTACATGGGAACAACAGATTTGAAACCGGGTGGTAATTGGTAGGGTCCAAAGGATCCACAGTTTTTTTTTCAAAAGTGGTTGTGACCACAGCCTCCTTGAGGCCTTCCGGATAGGTCCCTGTTTCTAGGGACCAGTTGACAAGTTCCCTCAGAGGGCCGCATATCTTCTCTGCCAGCGTTTACCAGTCACGAGGGGCACAGGTCAAGGAGGCAGGTGGTTGGTCTGACAGCCCCCAGGATCTTGTCTTGTCTACATTGGTAGAGGAGAACAGGATGGAGGTATCAAAAACTGAATCCAAAGGTGGCCAAGGGGCCTCCAGTTCATTTACGGTATGTATTAGCAGGCAGGTCCTGGCGGAGCAACAAGACTTTATCCACAAAAAAGCTTGTAAATGCCTCACAGCTAATTGTCATATTCCTATTCTTTTTATCCCCTTTTGTCACCTTCAGCTGACTCTCTTGGGCCAATGTTGACAAGATCCTGGGCATTGTCAGACTGACCACATTCCTGTTAAACCATGTCCATCATGGCTGCTGAAGGCCAGAGGTGATGAAAGAGAACCCCTTGATGGACATTATCAATCTATCCCTTAGTTCTGGGGTCTACCAGGGGGATTAAAAGCGGCCGTGGTAACACTGCTCTTGAAAAAGCTATCTTTAGATCTGTTGGGTCTTGCCAATTACCACTCAGTCTCGAATCTCTAGTTTCTGGGCAAGGTGATTGGGAGAGCAATGGCGGAGCAGCTCCAGTTTCCTGGAAGACTCCTCTATCTTGGACCCATTCCAGTCCAGCTTCCATCCTGGCCGTGGGATGGAGATGATGCTGGTTGCCCTCAGATGATCTCTGCAGATAGCTGAAGGTGATATGGTATTGAATTTGTAGATAAATCTTGTTTCATGTGGCAACAAAATTTTAGTAATATCAACTTCATTATACACGTGCCCTTGAAATCTAAAGGGAATCAGGTTCATGATTACAGTTAACAAAATGATCCACAAGTGGTGCATCAGAATTGTGGTTCCGAATTCGCGGTGTTCTAAAATGCTAGACTTCATGGGTCTGATAGTACTCCCTATATACAATAGGTTGCAGTCGCAAATGATACAATACACACATTTTTTTTAAAGAATTACAATTTGTGAAAGTAGACAACTCATATCTGTAATCTTGACAACAGCTGTTTTTTTAATGAATTGTGATTGGTTAAACCTATTGGTTTCGTAATGTTTGAAACACACTTGTTTGGAAGTTGGATTACATGATCTCTATAAATTTGTGGAGTCAATGTGAAGTCAGGGAGTGTTCCCTTTAAACAGCAAGTGTTTGAATCAATTGTTAACGCATTTGAAGGCACTGGAAAAGGTTGATGTTGTAGTTAGGGAAAGTTATTGTTGAGAGAGGTTCTGAAGTGGTTGGTAAGCACAACCTTTTGTATTTGGAATGCATATTATAAGGATATTGTCATAATGTGTGTTTCATTAGGTTATGTTTTGAATGGTTTGTATGATTTTTCAGAGAAATTGGTTCTGAGGAAGCTTCAGGGGAACGCTGCAATTAGCAGCTAGCCATCGTGTGAGAAAATATTTTTGGAACCTAATCTTCTGAGAAAATATTTTTAGATCCTAGTCTTTGGGAACTGTGTACTGCCAAGAAAAGAGTCTGGCACTTCTTCATTCATTATTCCATTTTATTGGAGTTCTGTAGCATTCACATAGGATACGCCTAATAGAAGACAATTCTATTAGGCGTATCCTATGTGAATGCTACAGATTTATTGTGTTAACAGCTTTATGATTATGTTAGTTTCTGTTTTGAATGGTTTGCCATGTTACGTATAATAATTTTTGAAGTCTTACAACAATAATATATCATAAAGATATATTCTGGGTAAGGTAAAGGTAAAGGTTTCCCTTGCTCGAAAGCCAGTCGAGTCCAACTCTAGGGTTGTGGTGCTCATCTCCGTTTCCAAGCCGAAGAGCCAGCGCTGTCCGAAGACGTTTCCGTGGTCATGTGGCCGGCATGACTAAACACCAAGGTGCACGGAATGCTGTTACCTTCCCACCGAAGTGGTACCTATTTATCTACTTGCAATTTCTTGCTTTCAAACTGCTAGGTTGGCAGGAGCTGGAACTAGAGACGGGAGCTCACTCGGTCTTGCGGCACCCGGGTCTCGAACTGCTGAACTACTGACCTTCCACAGCCTGCAGTTCAGCACTGAGCCACCGCAGCTCCTTCTATTCTGGGTACTGATTGCATTTAAATTGTCTTTAACTTTATTTTTTCAGTATTAGTACACAGTTTGTCTTTTGTTCAGCATTACCTTAGTTCCCTGGGTCATCTTCCCGTTGTCCCTGGTCATGTGGACAAGATGGAGCCCCTAGGTAAAGACTTAGTCCTCCATAGCTTGTCAACAGCAAGATGCAAGAGAAGGAGAGTAAGAGAGCTTGTTCTTCTGTGTATAGAAAATCTGTGATTTACCCTGGGAAGAATCTGTCCGCTCTCCCTTGGGTCATTCAGATCTTCCTGTCACACAAGGAAGAAAATATATTCTAGTGAATGGTCTATTTCCTTCTCTGTCCCAGGGCGTCACTTTCCGTTAGGGTGCAGGGTGGTAAACCGTTATCCTATTTGGCCAGATTAATCAGCATAGCCACAAGCTTGAGTGTTCTGTGTTTGGAGTTTGATGGCTCTTTGTTTCAGCCCATTTCCTTCTGCTGCCTATGGATTTGCAGTTGGTTTCCTGAGCCCAGTACAGGAACTTAAGGGAAAGACAGGAGCTGTCCTGTTTTATAAACCCTGGTGAAATGGCACTTAAGGAAAATTAACTTTCAGAAACAGAATAAAGATTTTATTAAACATGCAAAGAACATATGTATAAAAGGAACAGTCAAGGTCTTGAGATTGCTGAGGTAAAAACTTTCCTTCCTTCCTTCCTTCCTTCCTTCCTTCCTTCCTTCCTAACTCCCTCTTCCTTCCTTCTTTCCTTCCTTCCTTCCTTCCTTCCTTCCTTCCTTCCTTCCTTCCTTCCTTCCTTCCTTCCTTCCTTCCCAGATCTGTGCCTTCCCCCCCATAGCTAGCAATCCAAAACAGTCCAGTGGCACCTTTAAGACCAAGTTTTATTCAGGTACAAGCTCTCCCTCCTCTGCGGGAACAGATCTGCACATTCCCCGCCCCCTAATAGCTAGCAATCCAAAACAGTCCAGTGGAGCCTGAGTGATGGGTGTAATCCGTGATGATTACTTGGATGAAGGCTATAGAGGAAAATATAGAAGAGGAACAATGGTCAGGCATGTAGAAAATGGTTAAATACATGAAAACGGTGGCTTACAAGGAGAATGTATATAAGATGTTTCATAGATGGCATTGGTCTCCGGACAAGCTAGCTAAGTGCTATACTGGATATCCCAACGTATGTTGGAAATGTAAAACGAATAAGGGGACATTTTACCATATGTGGTGGATGTGTAGCAAGATACAAGCATATTGGAAGATGGTTTGGAGGATAATCCAAGAAATCATGGAGAAGAATGTAGCTTTAAACCCCGAAATATATCTGCTAAATATGATCCCGAAAGGCTATAATAAGCAAGAATCATATATATTAGGATATATAATAACAGCTGCTAGACTGCTATTGGCCAAAAATTGGAAATTAGAGGTTCTACCTAAGAAGGAAGAATTAGTAGTTAAGATACTGGAGTTAGCGAGAATGGATGATTTAAATTTAGTGTTGCAGAACAGAAATAAAAGGTACATGAAAAGAGATGGGAAAGGGTGTACAATTGGGTAGATAAAATGTCAAGAAACTTGTGACCTAAAATTGTGTATAAGAATTAAGTGATGAACAACTCTGATATATATGTAAGAGGTAAAGACGGAATGTATAAATGTAAAAGTGGAAACGAAATAAAATTTTTATACAAACAGTCCAGTGGAGCCTGAGTGATGGGTGTTGCCTTCTGACACACTTCTAGTGATGTCAGGGGATGTGGCATATGCAAATAAGTTATGCTAATGAGTTATGCGAATGAGGTCCTGCACCTCTTTTTCTACGAAATGACCCCTGGTAACAGTAGAAAAGACCAAGAGTCCATTACCACCTGGAGCTTGGTAACCCTAGATGAGACCCATTTTACTGCTCTGTTGGGAGGCCAGAATATTAAGGCAGCAGTCCTCGGCACAGTTTCATATTGATTTATTAACACATTAAATAAAGTGGTAGTGGCTACAAGCATAGACAGCTTTGAGGAGGGATTGAATAAACTTATGGAGCAGAGGTCCATCAGTGGCTATTAGCCACAAGGTATAGAGGGAACATTCTGTCTGGGGCTGTGATGCTCTGTATTCTCAGTGCTTGGGGGGCCACAGTGGGAAGGGCTTCTGAAGTTCTGGCCCCGCTGGTGAACCTCCTGATGGCCCTGGGCTTTGGCCACTGTGTGGCACAGAGTGTTGGACTGGAGGGGCCATTGGCCTCATCCCACATGGCTTCTCCTATGCTCTTATATTTATATGCCTCCTTTCCTTGGGACTCAAGGAGAGTAATCTCCACTAAATTAATTGAGAGGCCATTCTTTGAGCAAACACTCACTCGAATGCGTTGGGACTATATATATCCCTTCATGGGTCATTTCGTAGAAAAAGAGGTGCAGGAGCTCATTAGCATAACACATTAGCATAACTTATTTGCATATGCCACACCCCCTGATGTCACCGGAAGTGTGTCAGAAGGCAACACCCACCACTCAGGTTCTACTGGACTGTTTTGGATTGCTAGCTATTGGGGAGGGGGGTGGAATGTGCAGATCTGTCCTCGCAGAGGAGGGAGAGCTTGTGCCTGAATAAAACTTGGTCTTAAAGGTGCCAATGGAATTTTTGGCCCGGGGGCCCGGGGGGAGCTCTGCAACTTACCTGGCTGCTTCTTGCTCTGACTGAGGGCTGCTGGGAGCAGGGGGTGGGGCTTGTTGCATGTGCCCGCCCCCTGGGCTCTTTACTGCCGGAGCTCCGCTCCTGCGCGCTCCAGCAGGAAATGACCCCTGTTAATCCCTTACCCAGAGCAATCAGGTTTAAAAAAAGAGCCACACTGCTGCACAAACTGATTTTTTTTAAGCCAAGATTTCCCATTTATAAATTCCAGGGGAGTGTGTGCTGCAGGTGTTTAGGAACAAAGCCTTTGCACAGGCTCGGAAACACTGTCCTCTTCAGCTGTGGGACTGACCCTAACCGTGCAACTCTGGCTTGGGCAATCCCTGGGGGTTAGGGGTTAGAGCCTTGGAAGAGGAGGCAGCTCAGCAGGGCATGGTGCCAGAGAGTCCCCCCCTCCAAACCAGCCATTTTCTCCAGGGGCCCCGATCCCTGTTGTCTGGAGATCAGCTATGGTTCCAGATCTCCAGTAGAGCTGCCAGCTCCAGGTTGGGAAACACCTGGAAATTTGGGGGTGGAGCCTGGGAAGGGCGGTGTTTGGAAGCCGGAGCAGGATATAATACCACCCTCCAAAACAGCCATTTTCTCCAGGGGAACTGATCTTAGCCATCTGGACATTGATGGTAAAAGCGAGGGATCTCCAGGTACCACCTGGATGGCAACCCCAGGCTCTACTTGGGGACCGGCAGCCCTAAAACCCTGAGCAGAATCTAAACTTCTTCTAAATCCATTAAAGGCAATGGCCCTGGAAGAGCGTAACTGCCGAGGACTAAGCCCTGTCGCTGACTTCTGCCTCAAGTTAAGTCCGAACCACAGCCCGTGACCGTGTGCTTTTTAGGCCATCGAGTCGCTTCTGACTCACGGCGACCCTATAAAATAATGTCCTCCAGAACGTCCTCTCGTGAACAGCCTTGCTCATGTCTTGCAACCTGGTGTGTGTGGGGGGGAGCGCGGCTTCCTTGATTGAGTCAATGCTGTCTCATGCACCATACAACTTGCCCCAATATTAACATCAACGTCAACAGCATCATGAACAGCCAACATAACCCAGGCTACGCCGGGAGCTGACTGCTTGTTCGTTGGATGCTGTTTATGCCCGCCGCTGTGTATGAATTATCTCAGCACTAGCATTTTGTAATGTTTTATATTTATATTGTGATGTTTGTTTTTGTAATGTATTCAGCCTGACATGCCCGGACTTGCCCGGGCTGGCCAGGCACAATTCCTATGTTAGCTTCAGTCGAAAGACAAAGGATCTGGAGGATCCTAGCCGGCCCTATCAAAAGGGCTAGCTTCCCAGCCGGGAGACCAATGGTCACCCGGTTACTGTAAATAGCCTATCGGGAGTAGGGTGTGTGTTTAGGTATGCTTGGTGGCGGGTTTTCTGAACGTATATAAACCGGCCTGCGAGCCGGTCAGTTGTCTTTGCCCTGAACTAAATAAAGGTATGCTTAGCTGAAATCACTCTCCGTCTGCATACTTTTCAGTTTTACATTTGTTTTAGCTATGTTATATCCCATGGAAGCCGCCCTGAGCCTGTCACGGTGGGAAGGGCAGGGTAGAAATTAAATGATAAGTAAATAGATAAATAAATGCTGGGTCTTCCTCTTTTCCTGCTGCCTTCAACTTTTCCTTCAACTGTACCTACTTTCAAAATATTTAAAATATTGAGCTCCTGCTAGGCCACTAAGTGTAAATCTGCTCCTGGCTGCATACCTGTGAATGTTAACATTTCTGTGTAGGGTTGCCAAGTCCAGCCTGGGAAATTCCTGGAGATTTGGGGATGGATCCCGAAGACGGTGGAACGGAATGCCACAGAGTCCATGCAAGCTTAGAACAGCATTTACAGCATTGCGTTTCCAGACTATGCCAACAGAATTACTCTTGGGACGATACTTAAAAATACCCCAGGAACAGAGTATTTGTATCTGTAAAACGTCTGTGGAGGATCTTTTTCATTATGTCATGGTCTGCCCGTTGTACTGGAAACCAAGATGTAAATTCTTGACTGTAGTAACAGATCAATTGCAAAAATGTTCTGACACCGATAAATTAATATTTCTGCTGTCAGACGCAGACCCTACAGTTTCTTATAGGGTAGCACTCTTCGCCTTAAAGGTAAAGGTAAAGGTTCCCTTGCTCGAAAGCCAGTCGAATCCGACTCTAGGGTTGCGGTGCTCATCTCCGTTTCAAAGCCGAAGAGCCAGCGCTGTCCGAAGATGTTTCCGTGGTCATGTGGCCAGCATGACTAAACACCAAGGCGCACGGAACGCTGTTACCTTCCCACCAAAGTGGTACCTATTTATCTACTTGCAATTTCTTGCTTTCGAACTGCTAGGTTGGCAGGAGCTGGAACTAGAGACGGGAGCTCACCCCGTCTTTCGGCACCCGGGTCTCGAACTGCTGAACTACCAACCTTCCACAGCCTGCAGTTCAGCGTCTTAACCACTTGAGCCACCGCAGCTTAGCGCCTTAGCGGCTAGTAAAATCAAGGCCAAGAACACAGGAAAATGAAATGAAATTGAACTTTAAATCAGCAATGTAAAACGGCAATGCGTATGTGTTTCTGGAGATGGGTATCTATATTTAAGATTTTAATTCATTTAAATATTGAATGTACAGATTTTAGAGCTTATTATATTTTAAATTTAATTCATATTCCAGTGCTGTAAGTTGTCTTAATTTGTATATTCTTTAAATTTTAAATTTTAATGGCCATTGGCTACGCAATAAATTTTACTACTACTACTACTAATGCCACAGAGTCCACCCTCCAAAGCAGCCATTTTCTCCAGGGGCACTGATTTCTGTAGTCTGGAGATCAGTTGTGATTCTGGGAGATCTCCAGGCCCCACCTGGAGGTTGGAAGCCCTATATTATGTGCCTGCCAATATAGGGTGCGCTGGACATGCGAATGCCGCAGGTTGAGCTTTCCCTAGCCAAAGGTCCTCTGCTGAATTCCTGCTTATTGCGCCACCCTGAAGAGGCTCTGGTGCCCTGCCAGAAGCAAGGGTGGTCACCCGAGTGGTATAATGGGGTGGGAGAGAGGGCAGGGGGCTCGGTAGGCAGGGTGATTTGCAGCTTTGAAGCAGCAACCCTGGTGAGGAATTGAAAGAGGACCCTGCCGTGTTGCTAAGGCAACCGGAGATGCTTTAACATTTTCCTTTGAAGCGTCCATTAGCGAGAGAAATGAGTGGGTAACGTCCTTTCAGCAAGGCTCGAAAGGAGGAGGTCCATCGGCTCCCTCTTGAGGTGCTTTGGCCACTGGACAGTCCAGCCGAATCCACAGGCGTGTCCAGACCTGAAGTGGGACAGAACAGAGAAAAGGATTTCTTTTTCTGTACTGAACCCAGTCTCTTTGCTGGGGCCTTTCTGTGAGGGGACGACGACAGAGGGGTTAAAAAATATTTTAATAAATGTAAACGTTCCAATTTAGACAATTTTTTGGCACATGTCACATCTAAGTAGGTCTCATTGTGCAGATGCAATTTATTTTCTCAGCATGGTTCTGGAGTGCTGTTTTGAATAGCCGTGACCAGCCGTACGTTGTTCGTGGCTATCTTCAGCACTGATCGGCCTGGGCGAACCGTCCCTATGTGCTTCGTTTAAGCAATTTTCTAATGAATATGTACCAGACATTTGCCGCCATTTCAGGTGGCACAGAATAATAATGTTTTTTTGAATATACCACGTTTTGGAATTTCAGAAATGATTTACTGGTTGACCAAAGATTTTGTGCACAAAGCGATCCCAGTTTTTGGTGGGTGTGCACTACACTTATCCCGAGCAGGGCATCATGGATGTAGCCTCCTGTGTCTGGGCACATGCATCCCCCCCCCCTCCACTGCCCTTTTAAAACTGCATGGTGCTGACTCCCTGTTTTTGAAGGCCTCTGGCCAAAGACCACCAGGGACCCTTACCAATGCTTCCTCTAAGCTGTGGAGTCTTGTGAGCAAAAATTCTACTTTGTGAGCTACTGGCATTAAAGTTGTGAGCGAGCATGGATGCACTGTAATCACAGGAGCGCGTTTCTCCCGGAATTGGTGTGCTAGCTACTGGAAAGGGCCCGGTTTGAAGTGGCAGTGGCCCCAAATGCCTTCCTCGACGGGCTGGTGCATCCTGCATAAATTAGTTTGCTCTGGAGCCATCCTTCCGGACAAAAATGTGTGAGCCAGAGGCTAAGAAACTGTGAGCTAGCTCACACTAACTCAGCTTAGGCGGAACACTGACCCTCACCCAATCTGCCGCTTTCCCACTCTGCTTTACAATGGGCATTTTTCATCTGGGAACCACACACAGTGGAGTGAAGCTGCCTTATACTGAATCAGACCATAAGACCATCAAAATCAGTATTGTCTACTCAGACTGAGAGCGGCTCTCCAGGGTCTCAAGCTGAGGACACTGATATCACCTCCTGCCTGGACCTATATCTGGAGATTGAACCTGGGACGTTCTGGATGCAAAGCAGAGGTTCTTCCACTGAGCCACAGCCCCTTCCTAAAGTGAAGTGAAAGAGGTATTCTTTCCCATTCTTATATGAAGACAGGCCATTAATTCATTTACTCAGACTGGAAGGGACTCGGAGTGTTTCATGTGTTATGGAGTCCACCTGTCCCCCATGTGGAATTTCGACAGATTGGCTCTGAGCGTCACCCTCTGGGGACATAATTATCAGGTGTCGTGTACAGGACTGATTCAGATGGGAACTGTGGTGCATGAGAAAGGGCTTCGGCCTCCCCCCCCCCAGCCATTTTCCTGATCTGAAAACAGCTTTGCGGGGAGCTGATGTTTCCCCATTGAGGAAGCTTACACATATTGATGGCTACCTGTGTTTCAAGGCAAATTGCACTCTCCTGGGGCCACTTCAGATTGGAAAATTGGGGGGGGGGGATGTCCTCATGCACTGCAGTCCCAATCTGAATCAGACCTGCATGCACCTGAGAATTCAGTTTCCACTGGCGGACTCCCGGAATACCTCTGATCCATGGTAGTCATGTGCCCACAAGGTGGACTTTACAATGTGCGAATTGACTGCATCAGACCAAGAAAGATCTTTCCAAACGTCTGACACCAGAGTTCCTTCAAGCAGAGATGCCAGGCATCAGACTTGAGATCTTTGCCACCACCCTTCTCTAGCAATATCTTTAGCTGTGCCAGCTCAAGGCTCAACTACAAGTCACGATTTCATACATGTTTTATTTGAAGCAACTTCTTTTCTTTTGCAAGCAAAGGCTCCTAGGCGGCTTTATATAAAGAGGAGAACCACATAAGGAGGGAGGGAGGGAAACTTCCCTCCCCTGCCATTCTCTCAATGGGAAAAGCCATCCCAGAACTGCTTTTATTCCAGCTTGCGGGGTGGGTGGGTGGACATTTGTAAGTCGTCCCCCCCCCCAGCAGCGGTAAAAACAACTTGGTAAGGCTTGTTCCTGTAATAAAATGGCAGGGAAGGAAAGGGTTACAGCTCCCTCCCCCCCTTGCTCTCCTTCTTGATAAAGCAGCCCTGGAGGCCGCAGTTGTGAAACAAACAGAAGAAATGGGAATATGACTTAGAAGCAGAAGAGATTGGATCTATACCCCGCCCTTCACTACCCAAAGGAGTCTCAGAGCGGCTTACAAACTCCTTTCCCTTCCCCTCCCCACAACAGACACCCTGTGATGAGGTAGGTGGGGCTGAGAGAGCTCTGACAGAAACGGCTCTTTTAGAAGAAGAGGAGGAGGAGGAAGAGGAGGAGATTGGATTTATACCCTGCCCTTCACTACCCAAGGGGGTCTCAGAGCGGCTTACAAACTCCTTTCCCTTCCCCTCCCCACAACAGACACCCTGTGAGGTAGGCGGGGCTGAGAGAGGGCTGACAGAAACTGCTCTTTTAGAAGAAGAAGAAGAAAAGGAGGAAGAGGAGGAGGAGGAGGAGGAGGAGATTGGATTTATACCCTGCCCTTCACTACCCAAAGGAGTCTCAGAGCGGCTTACAAACTCCTTTCTCTTCCCCTCCCCACAACAACCTGTGAGGTAGGCGGGGCTGAGAGAGCTCTGACAGAAACTGCTCTTTTAGAAGGAGGAGGAGGAGGAGATTGGATTTATACCCTGCCCTTCACTACCCAAGGGGGTCTCAGAGCGGCTTACAAACTCCTTTCCCTTCCCCTCCCCACAACAGACACCCT
>NW_015172029.1:492191-516370 GCF_001447785.1 Gekko japonicus | reverse complement strand
AGGGACCTCAGTGGGGTGCAATGCCATACAGCCCACCCTCCAAAGCATCCGTTTTCTCCAGAGGAATCGATCTCTGTTGCCTGAACATGAGCTGTAATTCCAGGGGATCCCCAGGTCCCACCTGGAGGCTGGCATCCCTCAGTCCTTTCAAGTTCACCAGAACTCTTCTCCAAATATAAAAAGCAGCTGTAATTTGGGTCTTTCCTGCCATTCCCTGAAGTCCAGTGCTCCCTCTAAGCTGTGGAGGCTTGTGAGCAAAAATTCTACTTTGTGAGCTACGGGCATTAAAGTTGTGAGCAAGGGATGTGGCTACTGCATCAATCAGTTTGCTCCGGAGCCATCCTTCCTGAGCTAAAGCAAAAGCTGGTGAGCTGGAGGCTAAAAAAACCTGTGAGCTAGCTCACACTAACTCAGCTTAGAGGGAACACTGTTGAGGACATGAGCTCACGAAAGCTCCTCCCCTGCCACAAATGTTGTTAGTCTTTAAGGTGCTCCTGGACTCTCGCTCTTTTCTCCTGCTACAGACAAACTAACACAGCTACTATCCATCTTGATGAATACACAAAGATAATAGGGATATTCTTTCAGATCTTTTTTTGTGTCGCAAAGTAGCAAAAATTCTACTTTGTGAACTACTGGCATTAAGGTTGTGAGCGAGCGATCTGGCTAGTGCATAAATTAGTTTGCTCTGGAGCCCTCCTTCCTGAGCTAAGACAAAAAATGTGTGCACCGGAGGCTAAAAAACTGTGAGCTGGCTCACACTAACTCAGCTTAGAGGCAAGACTGCCAAAGTCCCTCTTCTTTTGGTGACCAAGGGCCAAGCAGGCCCATCTTCTGGAGCCAGCTGTGGATACCTGGGTCTAAGGCTCCTGTGACTGAGAAAGCAGCTTTTTGAGACTGCTTCTTTAAATGTGGAGAAATCCAACCTCAGAAGCTCTCCTAAGGAACTGAAATAGCAATCAGCCGGTACTGGTGGATTGGGCACCTCTGTGGGTGACCCCCCTCATTTTCTTTCAGTCCAGCTCCCCCTTCCCCATACTGAGAAAATGATTGATTAATGCTATGTGGCTTTCTTGCAAAATCTTGGGGAGTCAACGCTAGATGCAGACAGGACCCTGAAAGAGCACGCGGCAGAATCGAACACACGAGGGGGTGAGAGACGTGCGCTCGGAAGGTGAAAATGAGTCCTTTTGACACGACCTGCCAGACGACATGGCGGGAGTCTTAATCTTTCTCTCTAAATTGCCACCCATTTTCTGCTCCTTCTCTGACAAGCGGAATAATTTTCATGCCGGTTTCCCGTCTGCCGAAACAGCTACCCAATTTCCCATTAACAAACTGGACTTTGATTTGACATCTCAGGTCAATTCTTAAAGAATACCTTCTGGAGCTACGCGCCAGTGGTCGTTCAGGCTCTGAATCCTGCCTTTTGACAGTAGCTAGTTAAGTGTGTGTGATGATAATGGAACCACATGTACCCTGTTGTTTAAAAAGACACCCAGCCGTGGGAGAGGCTCCAAACAGGAGGACTCGGTCTCAGGCAGTGTTCCCTCTAAGCTGAGTTAGTGTGAGCTAGCTCAGAGTTGTTTAGCCTCCAGCTCACACATTTCTATCTTAGCTCAGGAAGGAGGGCTCCAGAGCAAACTAATGTATGCAGCAGCCAAATCGCTCGCTCACAACTTTAATGCCAGTAGCTCACAAAGTAGAATTTTTGCTCACAAGACTCCACAGCTTAGAGGGAACATTGGTCTCAGGACTTGACCTGAAGTGTGGTGAGAGTGTTGGACTAGAATCCGGGAGACCTGGGTTCAAACCCTCCTTCTGCCATGAAGCTTACTGGGTGATCTTGGGCCAATTACACTCTCTCAGCCTGGCCTACCTCAGAAGGCTGTTGCGAGGGTAAAATGGGGAACAAGTATGTACAATGCCCTGAGCTCCTTGGAGGAATGGTGGAATGGAACTACAATGGATAGAAAGGTGGCAATTTTACTCTGTAAGCTCATTGGGGTGGGGACTTCTTCAAATTGTCCGGCAAGTTCTCAATACTATACAATAATAAACAATGCTATAACTCTAAGGCTTGAGAGATGTAACGGTGCCCTTAACTGGATAAGCAAAATGTATGTGTTGCTAAAAATTGATAGATTGCCATTTTTAAAGTGTCAACTCCCCTTGGGGCAACCATAAGAACATAAAATAAGCCATCTTAGATCAGACCAATCCAGTCCAACACTCTGTGTCATACAGTGGACAAAACCCAAGTGCCATCAGGAGGTCCACCAGTGGGGCTAGAACTCCAGAAACCCTCCCACTGTTGTCCCCCAAGCACCAAGAATACAGAGCATCACTGCCCCAGACATAGTCTTCCATCTATACCTTGTGGCTAAGAGCCACTGATGGACCTTTGCTCCAGATGTTGATCCAATCCCCTCTTGAAGCTGTCTATGCTTGTAGCCACCATCACTTCCTGTGGCAGTGAATTCCACGTGTTCATGACTCTTTGGGTGAAGAAGTACTTCCATTTATCAATTCTAAGCTTACTGCTCATTAATTTCATTCCCACGAGTTCTTGTATGGCGTGAAAGGGAGAAAAGTACTTTTTTTCTCTACGTTCTCTGTCCCATGCATAATTGTGTAAACCTCTGTCATGTCACCCCTCAATCATCATTTCTCCAAGCTAAAGAGCCCTGACCTCTTTAACCTTTCTTCATAAGGAAGGTTGTTCCATTCCCTTAATCATTTTAGGTCCCCTTTTCTGCACCTTTCCCAATGCGATAGTGTCTTTTCTGAGGTGCGGTGACCAGAACTGTACATAGTATTCCAAATGAGGCCACACCATCGATTTATACAGGGGCATGATGATACTGGCTGGTTTGTTTTCATCAGTCTTCTATTACTCTGCAAAGCCCCCTGCCCAGAAATGGCCTCACGCTAATTCGCCATGCTAATTTCCGGGTGTGCACATCGGGGGCTACTAAAGGAGTTGGTAGTGTGTTCACATGGAACAGCTGCTCTGGATTCACTCCCGAAGTGCTGAATGAGAGCTCAGCAGCGTACGATGGATACGGGGTGCTCCCACAAATGTTCTCCGTCTGAATTGCACCACAGACACCCTCCATGTGTAATTTGTCAACTCCATGTGTAATCTTACCAACCTCTGTCATATTCCCCCCTTAATCTTCTCTTTTCTAAACTGAGAAGTCCCAGTCTCTTCAGCCTTTCCTCACAGGGAAGGTGCCTCAACCCCCTAACTAGAGATGTAAAATTTCCAGAAATTTTGAAGCTCGGGAAAAAACCCGGTTTCCCCCCAGTTTTTTTCAGGGGGAAATGGAAATTTTTGGAAAAATTGGAAAAAACATGCTACATTAGGGTTTCTTTTGTCTTTTCTAGAATGAAAGTCATTCTGTTACTTTAGGAACATAAAATATGACTATGGACATTTTTACTTGGCATGAAATGATCACAACTAGCCTATTAAAAATATAGTGTATCCGAACAATTATTACAAACAGAATACCCACCCACATGCAAAAACAAAACTGAAACCTTTTTCTTTTCTTGTGACGATAGCACCTCCTAAAGGAAGAAATGCATCTTGTTCTTGCATTGGAGAGTTCAGTTTGTAACCTAGGACTTGCTTGTCCTCAGTGCACAGAAATTAGATCAATCTGATACCATATATACATATTTTAGAAATGATTTGGAAAATATTTGAACACCTTGTCTTAAAATATTTTATTCATCATGTTAAAATAAAACGTTCCATAATAAAAAAAATTCTTTTCTTTTTTCAATTTTTCCATTTTTTTGGGAAAAAAACAAAAAAGGCTTTAGGAAAAAAACGGAAAAAAATGGTTCCTCCCAGAATTTTTCTGGTTTTTTTCCGGGCCTTCACATCTCTACCCCTAACCCCCCTTGGTCACCCTCTTTTGTACTTTTCCCAGCTCTACATTGTCCTTTTTGAGATGCCCAGAACTGTTCACAGTTAGGAGGAGGAGGGAGAAGGAGAAGACACCCTGTGAGGTAGGCGGGGCTGAGAGAGCTCTTTCAAGAACTGCTCTTTCAAGAACAGCTCTGATAGAACTACGGCTTGCCCAAGCAGGTGCAAGTGGAGGAGTGGGGAATCAAACCCGGTTCTCCCAGATTCGAGTCTGCACACTTAACCACTACACCAAACTGGCTTTGGGGCCTTTACGGAGCTCCAGCAGCTCCCCGCCAGTGGTTTTTCCTGCAGGGGGAAGAAAATCTAGTCCCAAAGGACTGCTGTAGCACTACGTCCAGTGCTGTGGCGGCTGCAGCCCTGAGCAAGAGACAGTGGCAATTCCCTTGTGAGGAAGGAAGCTGGTTTCTGGGGTCTGAAGAGGACACACTCTGGCGTGCCACCAGGGACACAGGGGTTGACAACAACGGTGGCAGGCTTGTTTTGCACGGACTTCCAGGGATCTCCAAGAAAGAATGCCTGCTTCTATTGTAACTCTGGAGGCAAACAGCACCATTGTGCTGTCACAGAGCGCATCCTATTCTTCTGCTCACGCCAGGAGCGCCTGTCCTCATTTCTGCCTTCATGCCTGTGATAAATAAGGCATTGAGGTCACTGCCGCGTGGGGCAGAGAACGTTCAGTCAGAAAGGAAGGAGGAGAGAAACCAAAAAAGGAAATCAATGCTGTTCACGCTTTCCGTTCCCACTAGGCATCATTATCACCAATGGAGACACTCCAATCTGTAGGCTTTCTCCCCTCACATCTGAGTAAGTTCCACTGGCATCTGTACAGTCGGTATGATAGTTGGGGGGGGGGAGGGGAGAGAAAGTTATAACAAAAGAAGAACTTTGCTGGAACAGATTTGGGGTCCATCTTGTCCCTTTCCCCAGCAGGGGGCAGCACAGTGCCTCTCTGGGAAGCCTGTTGCATGCAGTGTTTGGAGATACGCCGTCTCTATACACCAAGGTTGCATTTAGTTATCACAGCTGACAGCTGAATTCTCCACAAACATGTCTAATCCATGTTAGTGCCAGTTTTGCGGCAGTGAGTTCCCCAAATTAACAGTGCATTGTACATTCTGAACATTTTATTGGGAGACCTCAAATTCAAATTCAAAGTCAAGAGAGGGATCTATTCACAGCCAAGGCAATACACACATACCAACAATTCATAGCTTTGAGGTCAGGGTACAGTCTGTAAAGTATTTCATGTTCTTTTCCTGTTTTTTTTTTTTTAACTCCAAAATACTGTATTGTTAGCCAGAACTCTGCTGATAGATGTTGGGGGTGGAGAGGGGAGCAGATGACCCACATCCCTGGCTTGTTTTGACATGTCACAGGCGCCAGTGTTCCCTCTAAGTGGAGTTAGTGTGAGCTAGCTCACAGTTTTTTTAGCCTCCAGCTCACACATTTCTGTCTTCGCTCAGGAAGGGATGGCTCCAGGGCAAACTAATTGATGCGGCAGCCAAATCGCTCGCTCACAACTTTAATGCCAGTAGCTCCTAAAGTAGAATTTTTGCTCACAAGACTCCATAGCTTAGAGGGAGCATTGGTCACAGCTTGGGGTCAGGGAGCCCAACAAAGGTGTGGGGGTGGGCTAAGGAAGCTGGGAGCAGGGCAGCGAGGGTGGGCGCTGTCTCGGCGTCGAAGGGAGGGGCCTCTGCTGGATGGCAGGCTGTGATTTGTTGTCTCCTCTTTGTCAAAACAACAAAATCACTAGTCTTCCAATCAGAAGCAGGCCAGAATCACTGGTCCCTTTGTGGCATCGTCAGGCTATTGCAGGCCTCTGGCCTGAGCTTCCTTTCCAAAGTGCTTCCTTGAAGTCCCCTCGCCCTAATCCCTCCAATGTATATATGACGTTACTTTGCACAGGCTCAAAAGGGCATCCTTGGTTATTACTCCACACGCTCCAAGGAGGAACCCTGCTTGCTAACCAGCCAGCTCAGAGGGATTCTCTGGCAAAAAACCACCACCCCCATCTCCAAAGACCTGACATCCCCTCTTTTCCTGGAGCTCCAGTCAACATTCAATGATTCCATGTCCTCCCTTTTCCAGGCGCTACCTGAGAGCACCTACCCCATAGGTCCCACAGATCCTGGTGTCAGCATGGAAGGCTTGCACAACTGAAGCCCGTCCGGTGAGACCCTGACCTGGACCTTGAATCAGCGAAGACAATCGAGAGAAGAAAGCTCTGAACATTGGCATTCCATCGGATTATTTTGCACAAAATGCAGCCGTGTTAGCCTGTCTGTAGCAGGAGAAAAGAGCAAGAGTCCAGTCACACCTTCAAGATTCAACAGAATTTGTGGCAGGGGAAGAGCTTTCGTGAGTCACCGCTCACTTCTTCAGACAGATCGAGATGGGTGGCCCTGTTAGTCTGTCTACAGCAGGAGAAAAGAGCAAGAGTCCAGGAGCACCTTAAAGAGCAACAACATTTGTGGCAGGGCAAGAGCGTTCATGAGTCACTGCTCACTTCTTGACTCATGAAAGCGCCTACCCTGCCACAAATTTTGTGTCTTGAAGGTGCCTCTGGACCCTTGCTCTTTTCTACTGCAAGTATTAAGACTTTCACATCTTCCTGCAGTTCTGACATTTTTATTCTGTTTCCACATCATGGCAAAGCAGCAACCATCTTGTGAGGTCTCCTCACCAAACACGGGCTGACAGGGACTTACCCAAGGTGAGGAGGAGCTGGAGACTGCATTTAGCATCCTAGGTCTTGAACACAGGTTTGACTCAGCTTGGGGGTGGTCTGAGGTGTCAGATATTTTCTTTGACCCGGCACGCTCAGTTGTTTGGGTGCATGCCTTGATCGCCGAAACAGGAAAATACAGCACAGGCAAAGTCAAGAGGAAACAATGAAGAAATCAGATCCACAGCAGTGATCACCGTCAAAATTCTGCATCTCTGGACTGAACTGGGAATCCCAACTTGGCTTGTACCATTTATACATATGAGAGAGAGAGAGAGAGAGAGAGAGAGAGAGAGAGAGAGGGGGCGCAAAAGATGAGAGAGAGAGAGAGAGAGAGAGAGAGAGAGAGAGCCAGCCAGCCAGCCAGCCAGCCAGCCAAATTTAGAGTCTAGTGGCACCTTTAAGACCAACAAAGATTTATTCAAGCTATGAGCTTTCATGTGCATGCAAAGAGAGTGAGTGAGTGAGTGAGAGAGAGAGAGAGAGAGAGAGAGAGAGATCCCTTTCAAAATTACTTCTACAACAGACAGACAGCTGAAATACACACAGAGAGACTCCTGGATGGCTACAAAAGTCTCAAAATGGAACAATTTTGATCTTACTCAAAACCAGGATGCAATGTCTTTTTATTTATTTAGGTGGGTAGCCATGTTAATCTGAAGCAACAGAACAAAGTTTGAGTCTAGTGCAGGGGTCATTTTGTAGAAAAAGAGGTGCAGGAGCTCATTAGCATAACTCATTAGCATAACTTGTTTGCATATGCCACACCCCCTGACATCACCAGAAGTGTGTCAGAAGGCAACACCCACTGCTCAGTCTCCAATGGACTGTTTTGGATTGCTAGCTATTGGGGGGGGGGATGTGCAGATCCTTGTGCTCCTCGTGGCCCTGGGATGCTGGGAGCAGGGGACGGGGCTTGTTGCATGTGTCCGCCCCCTGGGCTCTTTACTGCCGGAGCTCCGCTCCTGTGCGCTCCTGCAGGAAATGACCCCTGGTCCAGTGGCACCTTTAAGACCAACAAAGTTTAATTCTGGGTATAAACTTTGTTGGTCTTAAAGGTGCCACTGGACTCAAGCTTTGTTCTGTCTATAGAACATGTCTTGTATCAGAAATTCGTGCAAAATTCATTCGTCCTTTCCTTAGAAAGCCACAGGACTGCCCTGTTTCTGAGATTACTAGGAAGCTTCTTTACGGTGCGAATCCACAAATCACAGCTTCTTGCGCAAGGTTTTCTGCGGGTGCTAGCAAAAACAGTACAGTTATTTTAAGCAGTGGTTCTTAAGTTTAATATAATATTTATTTAAACCTGAGATATCTTTTATCAAATTTAAATTATATTTTTATTATCTGTTTATTCTTTTATGTATATGCGTGTATATGATTTATGCTGGTCTTTGACTGTATTAATAAATCTGAATCTGTTCTATCTATTTATTTGTTCAAATCATTTATTAGCCACCTTTCTACCTTGCAGAACTCAAGGCGGCTGACAATCTAACTAAAACAATTATGAAAGTATCATAATAGCTGCCGATGTGCTAGCAAATGCCGGGCAAAGCCATACGGAAGACAGAATCGAGCAGTTTGTGGGTTCCTCCGTCACGCCCCTGAAACAGTCATTTAAAAGAAACTGCTGTGAGTTGCTCAGGGTGCCAATATTGGCTCAAAAGGAGGATAGAAATATAAGTAAATGTATCTTCCAGTGGCACTCAGGGATGTATCTTTTGATGTAGATTCCAAATGGAACTTGTGGCTCAGTGGTAGAGCATCTGTTTGGCATGCAGAAAGCCCCAGGTTCAATCCCCGGTATCGCCAGTAAAAAAAATAAAATAAATCTGGGTGGTGTGAAAGACTTCAGCCTGAGACCCTGGAGAGCCAATGACAGTCTGAGTAGACAAGACTGACTCTGATGGACCCGAGGGTCTGATTCAGTACAAGGCAGTTTCATGGGTTCATTATGTTGTGTGTGTGTGTGTGTGTGTTATGATTTGACTGTGGCAAGACACCCTCCATCTCTGCATACTCACCAAGTATCATTTTTCAGACTGCAGAATCCTGCTCACAGGAATCTATCCCCCGACCTCTGGATGAATGGGGGGGGGGGGAAGAATTTAAAAAGAGGAAGCAGGAAGCCAAAGCCTACTGACCATGGGGGCGGGATTTCCTGTCAAAACAGTACAATAAAAGAAGCCCTGGAGACAGTGAGGCTTACTTCTCACTGCAGTGTAATTGAATGCCTCTCTCCCCGAAACACCAACATTGAGTTAGGGTTGCCAGCCCTCCAGGTAGGACCTGGAAATCCCCTGGAATTACAGCTCATGTCCAGAATACAGAGATCATTTCCCCTGCAGAAAACAAATGCTTTGGAGGGTGGACTCTGTGGCACTGTACCCCACTGAGGTCCCTGTCCTCGCCGGGCTCCGTCCCCAAATCTCCAGGAGTTTCCCAACCTGGATCTGGCAACTCTACCTCCCCCCCCCCATCCTGGCAACCCGACAACATTCCCTGAACACAAGAGCTAATGCGCTAGTTTTCTATGTTCAGGGGAGGGGGGCTTCATTCTGAAGAAGTGTGTGGTCCAGACACGAATTTAACTTCCTCCTTCAGGAGCTGCGGTGGCTCAAGTGGTTAAGACGCTGAACTGCAGGCTGTGGAAGGTCGGTAGTTCAGCAGTTCGAGACCCAGGGTGCCGCATGATGGAGTGAGCTCCCATCTCTAGTTCCAGCTCCTGCCAACCTAGCAGTTCGAAAGCAAGAAATTGCAAGTAGATAACTAGGTACCACTTTGGTGGGAAGGTAACAGCGTTCCGTGAGCCTTGGTGTTTAGTCATGCCGGCCACATGACCACGGAAACGTCTTCGGACAGCGCTGGCTCTTCGGCTTTGAAACGGAGATGAGCACCGCAACCCTAGAGTCGGATTCGACTGGCATTCGAGCAAGGGAACCTTTACCTTTACTTTACCTTCAGAATTTAGGCTTGTGCGGTAAAAGAATAAACTCTCTTTCACCAGTCCATGTGGGATTCCCGATGTGAATTTGCTCTTCTATAAAGCTCTCAGGATCAGCTTTCCTTTCTGCAAAATCCTTCAATTTAATTGATTCCTCTGGTCCCAGAGAAGTATAAGATATGATTATTCCCTTACAGCCCTGGCATCTGTTTTCGTCTCCCATGGTTCCTTCCCCATGGTTTTGGAGCATCCCCCTCCCCCTTTTCATTTCAGCATCAACTTGAACACTGTTAGCCCTGGGAATAAGGCAGACTTTTGTTAAAACGTTATAAACCAGGGGATTTATTTTACTAGCCCAGCTGCCATTATGTGTTTAAGGTAACTGGTTCAAATCTCTCATCGCCTCTGCCACGAACCTTGGGGAAGCCACTGTCTCTCAGTTCAACCAACCCCACCTGCTCAAATAAGGTGATAGTAATGCAGGGATCTAGTCTTCAGAGCAATGCTCTCTCTAAGCTGTGGAGTCTTGTGAGCAAAAATTCTACTTTGTGAGCTACCGGCACTAAAGTTGTGAGCGAGAGATTTGGCTGCTGCATCAATTAGTTTGCTCTGGAGCCCTCCTTCCTGAGCTAAGACAAAAATCTGTGAGCTGGAGGCTAAAAAAACTGTGAGCTAGCTCACACTAAACTCAGCATGGAGGGAACATTGCTTCAGAGGTACATTGCCCCAATATAAGGAGGCTCCATCGCTGATGGAAGGACCTATCTTTCATAAATTTGTCTAATTTAAAACAATGGAAGGTGGTGGATGTTGTTCCATCCCGTGGCAATTTGTTCCACAAATGAAACCTGTTCCATGTGACAAAGCTCTTCCTTTGGACAGTTTTGAATCTGCTACCCCTCATTTTAATTGGGTGGTCTCAGATTCTAGTGCTATGGAAAACACACACACACAAAGGAAAGGTGTGACGCAACTATAATGATATTATTCTACCAAAAAAATAAAGGTTTTACTACTTTTCCCCTCTTTTATAGACAGCTGCCTTTTACCACTGGAAGGCAGGCAGAAATCACAGGGGGAAAATCAGCACAGATTCTCAGACCGCAAAAACTGCAGATTTGCTGTAAGGACTGAAAACCAGGTAAGATTTGCAAAATGCTTTGAATGCTCTAAAAGTCTTTAGATGAACATGAATTATTATGAAATAAGGTTATTCTGTATTAAGAAATATTATTCTGACTTTGTGCTGATCTGACCTGGATGACCTAAGCTTGTCAGACCTCAGAACTTAAGCAGGTTTCACACTCTGGTTGGTACTTGGATGGGAGACCATCAAGGAAGTCCAGGGTCCCTATGCAGAGACAGCCAATGACAAACCACCTCTGAATGTCTCTTGCCTAGAAAATCCTACGGGGTTGGCCACAAGTCATCTACAACTTGATGGCACTTCCCGACACCATTCAGAATGACGAAATGGTTTTCTCTATATACAATTTTATCTCACCCTTCCTCCATAGAGCTCAGTATGGCTCCCCCCTTGCAATTTTATTCCCACAACAACCCTATGAGGTAGGTCACGCTGAGAGAGGGAGAGAGCTATTTGTCCAAGTTCAACCTGTGAGCTTCATGCAGAGCTGGGGTTTGAAACCAGGGCTCCATCTAACTGCTCTAGCCACTACACTGTACTACACTGGTCCATTGAAAAGACGGCCATTGGAGGTAGCCATTTAAAACAATACTGCCAGACATGAAATCTGCCCATGCTCAGTGGCACTCAGCCTTATTACAACTTCCTATACTCCAGAGCCAACATGCCACACGGGCTGCTCTCCCAACCCCAGACCCCTATAATCAGGCCTTGAAAACCCTCCCATTTTCATGCCATCCTTTGGCTGCGGTCACACGGAACAGAAGCCACACAAGTGAGACGGAAAACAGGCGGAGTTTCCGGGCGCGATCTCACCAGCACATCTGGGAAGCGTAGCACTCCCGTGGCACAACTGAGGCTTCCAGCCGAAACTGCGTGGCAAAAAACTAGTACCTCCGAGGTACTAGTTTCCGGAAACTGCGGGGCAAGGGCGGGCGTCTGATTGCGTTTCCGGTGGCATCCGGCGCCCGCCCATGTCCCCTTGCAAATAAGGTGCACCCAACGGAGCATGCGCATTCGTCGTGTACACACACACAAAAACCAGTTTGCCGTGGCGCGCGCTTCTTCGTTGCGCGCCGGCTTGTCCTGTGATCAGCACCTCTCCCTTGCCATGGAACCCCCACGGTACCTCCACAGGACCTCCACGGGAGGTCTGATCGAGTAACTGCGCAGTAGTTTGCCCCAGGGCAAACAGCCACGCTTCTCCCCCGCAGTTTCCTGCCCGTGTGACCGGGGCCTTTGTCTGGCTGTGTGAAGCCAGTTCTTCCCTGATCTGGCCGCTGCAATTCCAGAACATGATATTCAAAGCAGAATCCAACTTCGTCAGAAGAGAGGTCAGATTTTCATTTTAGAAAGCCACCTCCTATAACTGGAAATGCCAGTCTCCACATGTGGCCTGGAGGTCTCCCAGAATTTGAACTGCTCTCCAGGCGACAGAGATCAGTTCTCCTGGAGAAGATGGCTACTTCGGAGGGTGGGCTCCATGACACCGTATCCCACTGAGGCACTGCCTCCCCCCAAACCCCTCCCTTTTCAGGCTCTACTTCCAAAATCTCCAGGTATTCTCCAACCTACGGTTGGCAACCACTGTGAGGAGATGCTTTTGCGGGCAATGCAACCTCAGAAGACAAGGAAAACGCCTGATTTCCTGTGGCCAGAGAGCAAATTTGCAGCCCCCCTATGGTACTCCTGGAGTAGAAGCTCTCCAAAACTATTTGGGGCAGGAGGGAAACACCCCTAGCATAGCAGAACATCTTATGACTAATTACCCAAATGCACATAATCACACAAATGTGTGCAATTATGCAAATGCACATTGTAGAATTCTGTGGTTGTCGAAGGAGGACTGGGCTGTCTTGGGGTCTATGCCTGAAGCTTGTTGTCATAGAATCACAGAGTTGGAAGGGACCTCCAGGGTTATCTAGATCAACTCCCTGCACAATGCAGGAAATTCACAACTACCTCCCCACCCCCACCCCAATGACCCCTGCTCCATGCCCAGAAGATGGCAAAAAGCCCTTTAGGATCCCTGGCCAAACTGGCCTGGAGAAAATTACTTCCTGACCCCAAAGTGGCAATCAGCATTTCCCTGGGTGTGTAAGAAAGGACCACGAGAACCAAGCACTGAGGCAACCCTTCCTGCCCTCCCTCTTGTGATCTGCATAAATTCACAGAATCAGCATTGCTGTCAGATGACCATCTTGCCTCTGTTTGAAAACCTCTAAAGGAGAGCCCACCACTTCCCGAGGAAGCCTGTTCCACCGAGGAACCACTCTGTCAGAAAGTTCTTCCTAATGTTTAGCCCAAAACTCTTTTGATTTAAAGATTTCCTGTGGCCAGAGAGCAAATTTGCAGCCCCCCTACGGTACCCCTGGAGTAGAAGCTTTCCAAAATTATCTGAGACGGGGGGGGGGGGGGGCATGGCAGAACATCTTATGACTAATAATCCAAATGTACATAATCACACAAATATGCGCAATTATGCAAATGTACGTTGCAGAATCCTGTTGCTGTCGAAGGAGGATCAGGCTGCCTTGAGGTCCGTGTCTGAAGCCCGTTGTCATTTCCATGTTGATAATATTCGGCCCGCCTGCCTTCCTCCTGCTTCCAAAGCTGCTTTATTAAGCATCATCGATGCAAAAGGAAGGAGGAGAGGGGTTTTGGGCCCTGCAAAATATATTTTGTGCCAATGCCTCCCTTGGAAGATAATAAATCTTGCCAGGTTGCTCTGTTCTGTAGAGGTTTTGCCACTTAATGCAATTAAATGAGGCACACAGGTCCCCCCCCCCCCATATCTGCGCCAAAGCTTGAATTTCATAACCACCACCTTATCATCATCATCTGGTTGAAACCAGGAAGACAAAGGGCTAGTCTTCTTCTTCCAAAGCAGGGCCACCACAACCATTATTTTCTATACTCAGAAAAGGCTCACCAGCCTCCAGGTGAGGCCTAGAGATCTCCCACAATTTGTCATGGACATGGATGAGGGTGAGCTGAAACCACAGCTGGCCACTCTGAAGCAGCAGAGGAGGATGCTGGCAAGTGCCTGTAACAGCAGTCTTCACACCTGGCCCAGATAAGAAGGAAGAACTGCAAGCTGAAAGTCCTCCTGATTCACCCCCACATGTGACTCGTTTAAGAGAGCGACTGCGACAAAACTTAGCAAGCAGGCAAAGAGAGGCCAGGCTACAAGGGAGATGCTCAGCCAGCCCAGAGTTCTAACAGAAGCCTGGCCGATCGTGCAGCTGGCTAATTGGTAGCAGGATTTAACTCCACACTCTGGGCATTACTCTTTGTGGAAGCAACAAGTCAGCATTGTGCTGCTAGCATCTACTTTGGCTTGGCTCTTGCATCTAGAGCTTTGGACCTGGCTCTGTGTTCCTGGGTCCTGACCCTGGCTTGGCTTTGGACTACATTTTTGGTTAGTGATTTGGACTTGGCTCTGTGTTTCTGGCTTCTGACCCTGGCTTGGCTTTTTGGACTTTGCACTGTTTTCTTGGCTCCTGATCTTGGCTTGTTCTGGACTCCCTTTGACTGGCACCCCAGCTCATGTCACAATTATAAATTATCTCCAGACTGCAGAGATCACTTCCACTGGAAAAAACAGCTACTTTGGAGGGTAGACTGTATGGTAGGGTTGCCAGGTACTTACTGTGTCCCAGTGGGGGGGTTTCTCTCCTTCTTCCTGGACTTTCTGCTTTGTGCGTGTGCCGTGATGATGTTGCCTGGAGGTGATGTCATCGTGCAGGGCATGTTGCAGGGGGGCACTCTAGCATTTGAGAAAAACCCTATGGTAACCATAGAGTTTTCCCTCAAATGCTAGAGCGTTCACCCCGCAACGTGTCCTGCGTGATGACATCATCTCCGGGCGACATCCCAAAATAGGGAAACCCCCGCCCCCATTGGGGGGATGGCGAATCTTCTCTATGGCATTGTAACTCATTGAGGTCCCTCCACTACCCAAACCCTGCCATCCCCCAAACTCCACCCCCAAGTCTCCAGGAATTTCACAACCTACATCACCAACTCTGGATTGGGAAATTCCTGGAGATTTGGTGTGTGGGGGGATGAGTCCTGGGGAAGGTGGGGTTTGGGGCGGAGAGGGACCTCAGCAGGGTATGTTGCCATAGATTCCACACTCCAGAGTTGTCACCTTCTCCAGGGGAACTGATCTCTTTTGTCTGGAGATCAGTTGTAATTCCGGGAGATCTCTAGGCTCCACCTGGAGGCTGGCAGCCCTATGACAGCCCTTGCTTAGAGTATGAGGGGAGCCAAGCGTGTCGTTATAGTTTTGGAGAGAGGGAAAGCTACCTACCAGGGGAAGGAAGAGGGGGTTATGGGGATAGACTCGGTCAAAGGGGCTAGTCCTCATTGAGAAGTAGGCTTCCCAAGTCCCCCCGGGGGGCGGGGAAACCCCCGCCCCAGAGACCCGTTCCCTGCCGCTGGCGGATCGGGCCCTGGGGGGAGCCCCCACCCGACGTACGTGTCACCCAGAAGTGACGCGACCACGTTGGGCACGCTGGGAGCGGGGCCACAGTCATCTGAGGGAAAACCCTATGGTTTTCCCTCGGATGGTCATGCCCCCCCCCCCAGCGTGCCCCGCGTCGTCACGTCACTTCTGGGTGATGTGCGTGCGGCGCGCGCGCTCCAGCCACGGCGCGGGAGTCCCCCAGTAAGGAGATATTTCGACTTGGCAACCCTATTGAGAAGGTAAACTTGTATTTGGGCTACAGACCTACTACGTGGGGGCTTCTATGTTAGAGTAGCTGCATCTCCACTAGAAATCAGATGAGGGTTGCCAGGCCTCACCTTTCCTGCAGCAGGGGGCTCCTGGCTCCTGGTCGGGACTTTTCTGCCACATTATTTGAAAGTCAGTTGTTACTAGACCTCTATAATAAAATTGTTTATTATTCTGCCTGGGTCCTTGCACCTCATTCGATCGCACATAAAGTACACCCTACTGGGAAATAGTGGATAAGGGGTCAGGGGGGTGTGTGTGCTGTGGGCCCTCCTGAGGAGACCCCCTACCAGAGCAGTGGCAGCCTTGGAGCCATGGCAGCCTGCGACAGCTAGAAATACCATCTAGTTTTAAACTGGTTTGACAACAAAGAACCCTCAAAAGCATTGTTCTCTCTGGGATCAGTTCCTCTGAGAGCTATGGCTGATCTGAAGGGCAGACTCTGTGGAATAGCATAGATTCTAAGAGAGACCCCTCCCCAGACTCTCCCCTAGTGTGTCTCGCAGAGTCGTGAAAAGTATTACAGAGATGTTGTATGTGAAATATTAACTGTTTGCCTTAGATTAAACTGGAAAGACAGAAGAAATGCTGGCTGGGAAGACAGAGGTCTTAAAGGACTTTATGCTCCCCCACTTTCGATGGGGTTCAGCTGACCCTTGTTGATTCAGTTAAGACCCCTTGGTGTTATCGGGGACCCAACGTGACTGCTAGGGTTGCCAAGTCAAAAAAACTCACCGGCGGGGGAGCCTCGCCGGGCTCCGGGAGCTGTCTCCGGATGCGCGTGCGCGCCGCTACCACCTCACAGGAAGTGACGCGCGACATCGACCACGTTGAGGGCGTGGCCCCAATCGTCGGAGGGAAAACCATAGAGTTTTCCCTCCGACGATCCGGGCCACGCCCCCAACGTGGTCGAGTCACCTACAGTGACGCAGCCACGCTGCGCTTCGGGGGGGCGGAGTTCCCCCCGGGGCTCGATTCCGCGGCGGCGGAAATCGGGCCTCCAAAGCGGGGGTTTACCCGCCACCCGCCCCCACTTGGCAGCCCTAGTGACTGCCGGAGAATGTAAATAAATAAAAATGTTCAAAAAAAAATTGTTCTGCAGGCTGATAGGCCAGTCAGGTACAATTGTGCAGCTATTGGCATTTCTTTCTTTCAGTCAATGGTGACAGAAGCCCTCACTAAGCTTATGGGGGGGGGGAGAGCAAAAGATGGCACCATTTTCTGGTATGTATTTCTTGCGGCTTCTTCACACCTCCTCGATGGACCCCAAAGGTTGAAATACTTGGAGATTTTGAGGGTGGAGCCTGGGGAGGGACTTCAGCAGGGTACGGTGCCACAGAGCCCGCCCTCCAAAGCAGCCATTTTCTCCCAGGGAACTGATCTCTGTCATCTGGAGATCAGTTGTAATTCCAGGAGATTTCCAGTCACCACCTGTGCGTTGGCAACCCTAGCCCCAACAGGTCCCCCTCATCAGTGGCCCCCTCATCAGTGGCCTGTCCTTACAGTGGAGGGACTCCCAGGGACGTGGCTGATCTGGGAAGGGAAGGAAACTGTAACAGAGGAGCTCAGATTCTAGAGAAGCAGAGAATCAGTATAGTGTAGTGGTCAGAGTCTCTGACTAAGACTTGGGAGACCCCAGTTTGAATCTCCATTCTGCCCTGGAAGCTTGTTGAGTAGCTTTGGGCCTGTTCCTCTCTTTCAGCCTAACCAGAGAGCCAGTTTGGTGTAGTGGTTAGGAGCGTCAGACTCTAATCTGGGGAGAACCGGGTTTGATTCCCCACTCCTCCACTTGCAGCTGCTGGTGTGATCTCGGGTCAGTCACAAGTTCTCTCAGAGCTGTTCTCTCGAGGGCAGTTCTTGAAAGAGCTCTCTCTCTCAGCCCCACCTACCTCACAGGGCGTCTGTTGTGGGGAGGGGAAGGGAAGGAGGTTGTCAGCCACCCTGAGACTCCTTTGGGTAGTGAAGGGTGGGGTATAAATCCAATCTCCTCCTCTTCTCTTGTTCTGAGGTTACAATGGAATGGGGGAAATGACATAAGCCGCTTTGGGTCCTCCAAATGGGGTATAGATAATTCTCAAGAAGCCAATTTGAACAGGTCATTGGATTCTGAGATCCGGCAGAAAAACAGCCTAGAGAGATGGGGTTTGGGTTGCCATTCTACAAATGATCTTCGGGCAACAGATCAGTTCCCCTGGAGAAAATGGCTGCTTTGGAGACTGGACTCCATGGCATCATGCCCTGCTGAAGTCCCTCCCCTCCCTGAACCCCGCCCTCCCCAGCCTCCCCCCCCCAATCTCTAGGTATTTCCCATCCCAGAGCTGGCGACCCTAAGTCTGTAGTAATTCAAAACATAGCCTTTCCTATTTCCCCTCATGTCAGTGAGAAACACAAGAATCCTCTAGAGCAGAGGTGTCAAACTCATTTGTCATTTTGTCAGGCCGGGCCATGTGTACTATAAAATGTAACGCCAGGTACTGGAGATATAAACTTTATAAAGGACACATAAACCCAATTAACAATATTATTTTTTACTCAAAACATATAAACATAAAGCAATTGATTCCTCGCAATGAAAGCAATTGATTTACTGGGGAACCCACGAACCCCCCAATAGATGCATTCAATCATACACAAGACTAGGTTTCCCCCCCCAAGGGATACTATAAAAGGGAGACTACCTTTCTTTTTCTTTTTTGGGGGGAAGGAATATGGATCAATGTGACGCAGCTAAAGGCAGTTTCATTAAGGGAAAATGTGTTTAAAACATGTTATCGGTGGCATTTAGCACCTGCTAGGCTGGCTAGGTTTTATCCTGGGTGTAACAATATGTGCTGGAAGTGTAAAACTCAAACTGGTACGCTCTACTATGTTTGGTGGACGTGTGACATGGTAAAGAAATACTGGAAAGAGGTACATCAAGTGATCACCCAGGCAACAAAATTGCAAATACCACTGGACCCCGAAATATTTTTACTAAACATATTACCTGATAATTGGAAAAAGAAAGATAAACATGTTATGATAAATTTACTGACGGCAGCCAGAATTGTACTAGCCAGTTACTGGAAAAGAAGTGAAATTCCGGATAGGCTAGACTTTATAAATAAGGCAATTGAGGTAATAGAAATGGACAATTTAACACAAAAACTCCACGGGAGACCAAACTCCGCGTTTCTAACTATGTGGTCAAATGTATACAACTGGATTAATAAGAATGTATAAGAATGTATAAGGAAATCAAAATGTAATATATGGTGTATACGAAGATTACCAGTTATGATACAGGATCGATTTTTAGTTGGGGTGGTGAGGGTTTTTGGGTGTTGGTGATGGTACTTTATTCAATTTTATATTTCAATAAAAAATTATAAATTAAAAAAAAAGGGAGACTACCTTACATTTCCATACCAGTTGCTTGTGGGGTGGGTAAAAACCCTGGATGGGCCAGTTCCGGCCCCCGGGCCTTATGTTTGACACCCCTGCTCTAGAGGTATGCCAAATCTAGAACACATGGATATTTTCCTTGGAATAGTGGAATATTGTTTTTGGAAAATGACCCTTCAGGAGCCATAAAGGACACCCCTTCTGCCACGTTCCCCAGAGAGTACTACGGTCTGGGTCGCAAAATCGTTCCCCCCCCAGTCCTAAGGATGCCAGGCTGGTATCGACCAGGGCCTTTTCCGTGGCAGCTCCGACCTACTGGAACGAGCTTCCAGATAAGATCAGGGCCCTGCGGGACTTCTCATTGTTCCGCAGGGCCACGAAAACGGAGCTCTTTTGCCAGGCATTTAGGTGGGAGCTGTGTTATCATCTATGCCCTGTGTCAATCGATTTCCAGCCTGAGCCCTCCGATAATGGATGGACCGATAAACGCACTTTATTGTAGTGATACTGCCATCGTTTTGTTAATTGATTTTAATGATTTGTGTATTTTATATTGATGTTTACATTGTCGTTTACCTATTAGTTCTTGTGTAAGCCGCCCTGAGCCTGCCTTGGTGGGGAGGGCGGGGCAAAAAAATCGAATCAATCAATAAATAATAGGATAGACCCCTGTATATTCTTCATGTAGATTAACCCTTACAAGAAGGGCTCCCCTGTACTCCTGCGTCCCCCCTGCTGGATGCCCCAGCACCTCTTTGCTGTTTTTATCCAGGTTTCCTTCTATTTTCTTTTCTCTTTCTTTTTGCTGCTTTTGGCGAGGGGTGGGCTGGAGCTCGGATTGGCCTGCATATTGATCATAGCAGCCCCATCGGGCTCAGTCTCTCCCCGCCTCCCGTTCCCCAAAGAGCCTGCCGAATCAAAAATGCTCCCTGCGCAAATCGTCACCGTGTTATTCTCGACGCTTAATTGCTCTTAAAGTGCTGATCGAGGCCGCTTAACCACTTTGGGGAAAAGGTGCTTTTTGGCCTTTTGGCAGCTTATTGATGGGCTCGTGATAGTATCCTTTGTTGAAGAGCAATTTTGTCCTGCCCAGTCTACAATTTTCTATTTTTTTTTTTATAAAGATAACCCTTTTTGGGGAGAGGGAGAGAGCGAGAGGGAGAGACAGTAATTTTAAAATAAAGCACCCATCTCGCCATCGCCTGAACCAGCTTTGGCCGGGTTCACAGAAATGAACAAAACACGGTGGTCTGGGGGGGGGGAGCACCAGAAAGGTGGCCCCATAATGAGCTCCCCTCATCCGCAGAAGTGTGAGTGCACCTGCCACAAATTCTCCCGCTCTGGGTCCAAACTTCCTGAATTTCCCCATACAAATGAAGAGGGTGGTCCAAGCAAACACCTCTTCAGTCTTGAGGGAACTACCTGATCTTGGGGTTCAGCCACTGGGGATCCAGCTTAAAAAAAAACTTTAGGCAGATCATGAGTCAGATGAAATGAAGCTGACTAGTCTCCACCCGACATCTTTCAAAATTAAATTTCACGTGCATGACATCCTCGTTTGGTTGGAGGCTTTGTGGGGCACGGAGAGAGGGTTTAACTCTTCCATCTCTTGAAACCACCCTCCAGTGGTCTTATTAGCTTTGGGACAGGAACGGCCATGAAAAGGCTGCGTCTGTCTTTTCCCGTTGCTTTCATTTATTCAAACGTCCGTAGCCCACACTGTCTCCCAACAAGGGCTGCCAGCCATGCTCCCTCTAAGCTGTGGAGTCCTGTGAGCAAAAATGTTTACTTTGTGAGCTGCTGGCCTTAAAGCTGCGAGCGAGCGACTTGGCTGCTGCATACATCAGTTTGCTCTGGAGCCCTCCTTCCTGAGCTAAGACGAAAATGTGTGGAGCCGGAGGCTAAAAAACTGTGAGCTGGCTCACACTAACTCAGCTTAGAGGGAACACTGGTTGCCAGGTCCCGCTTGGCCACCGGCAGGGGATGGAGGGGGAAGGGTTGCCAGATCCAGGTTGGGGGACTCCTGGAGATTTGGGGGTGGAGCCTGGGGAGGACAGGGACCTCAGTGGGGTACAATGCCATAGAGTCCACCCTCCAAAGCATCGATTTTCCTCAGGGGAACTGATCCCTGCAGTCTGGAGATGAGCTGTAATTCCAGGGGATCCCCAGGTCCCACCTGGAGGATGGCATCTCTACTCCTGACAAGGGACTCATAGGAGTTAGTAACTTGATAACGACAGCAGGGGTTGTGGACTTGTGGGTTTTTTTTCAATTTTGATTAGAGAGAGCCATGTGAGGGAAAGTGATAAAGAGTTGAAACCTATCCGAATAAAATGTTGTTAATCTTGTGAGAGCTGCTCTCAGCCAGTTATAGATTTTTTGTACCTTGCATGGAAACATGAAGTAAAGAATAATACTACAAACTGATGGTTGAAAAAGACGTTCAGTCGAAACGTTCTACTTATTATTTGAAACATTTATTAGCCGCCTCTCTTCCTTCTATGGAGTTCAAGGCAGTTTACAACATGGATTAAAGTATGTTGTTGTAATTCATTGTAATTCATCTTATCACAATGATTTAGAAACGATATATATATGGAATATATGGTTATAAACATAAGGAGATCCAAAGGGAAATTATGGGAGATAGAGTTTATAAGTGCATTTGTACTGGAGTAATTTTGAGAGGCAGAAATATTAACTTAGGCGTGCCAGTTTCTGTTGGATTAATTCATGATTATTATTTACAAATGAAGTAGAAGCAGAATAGAATTGGCAACTTGTTGAAGATTATTATCAAAGAGTGTTAAAAGATTATTATCAAAGAGTGTTAAATTCATTTTCAGTTGTAGAATAACGTGTAAATAATTTGTAAGATTTTGAAATTAATAAAAATAATAATAATTGGAATATACATCAAATGAAATACATTAAAAACGTAAAACCTCACATTTAAAATGACAGCCGAGAACTGCCAGTAAACGTATCCAAACACAGTCATAACTAGCCATAGCTAGCTGATTTTGCACCCAAGGCAAGAATATAAAATTGCACCGCCCCACACTTCCATAGTAGTTATTTTGGTAAGAAGGTAAATACATCATCAACAACAAGAACAACAGCATAATGGTTATTTTAGTAATGAGATCTGCATTCACAACTAATGCATAAGTGACCATTAGCTTACTATTTAACAAAGAGAAAATTAAATTACATCAGGTATGACTATCTTTCACAATTGCAATTTTAACATTAAACAATTTCATTTTTTATTCTTGAAAGCTAATTATCACCAGATAACTGGGAGCACCACAACACGAGCCGCCCAGCACTGATGACTTCAACTTTCTCCGATGCCACAAAGCAACCATCTGCTATTGCAGAAAAGAGCAGAGAAAGGGGCGATTCTACATTGGCTTTTCCTCCGTTGCTTTACCAAACCCACCCTGGAACAGAAATTCCCCTCTGCATTCCATGCTGCCTTCAGTTTCTTTGATCATCAGATTTTATGGTTCCCTCGGCCAATGCTCCCTCTAAGCTGTGGAGTCCTGTGAGCAAGAATTCTACTTTGTGGGCTCCCGGCATCAGAGTTGTGAGCGAACAATTTGGCTACTGCATAAATTAGTTTGCTCTGGAGCCCTCCCTCCTGAGCGATGACAAAATGTGTGAGCCAGAGGCTAAAAAGCTGTGCGCTAGCCCACCCTAATTCAGCTTAGAGGGAACACTGCCCTCAGCACTGCAGGCCGCTTTCACTTTCTTTGATCCTCGGGTTTTATGGTACCTTCTGCCTAGATTTATGGCCGCTCAGGGGTGACTTTGCAGTCACGACCGTGTTGCCCCGGGGTATTTAAATGTGGTTTTGAGCGGCACCTTTTCCTCAGTGTTGAGAAAATGTGGAGCGAGTGCCAGATGCAGAATCGCCCAGTGGGGGGAGCAGGCAGTGCAGAGCCACGAACGTATAGGGCTCTTTTTGTAGCAGGAACTCCTTTGCATATTAGGCCACACACCCCTAATGTAGCCAATCCTCCAAGAGCTTACAGAGCTCTTCTTACAGGGGCTACTGTAAGCTCTTGGAGGATTGGCTACATTAGGGGGGTGTCGCTTAATATGCAAATGAGTACCTGCCACAAAAAGAGCCCTGCGGGGGGTCTGAAAGGCTCGAGGCTTGGTTGCAGTAGTGGCTGGTGCCCAGTGGGGCTGGTAGGGCAGAAGGCAGCAAATAGGGGGAGGGGGGGCAGAGCCAGAGCCAATTAACTCTGGTTTTGTCCCCGTCCTTCTGCCTTGCACACGGAGAGCACTCAAGCTCAGGATCCGGTTTAACAGAGAACATGTCAGTGAGCTGAAAGTGATTCCCTTACCTTGGGTCAGTAGGCGGTGCGTTGTCGTACTCTCTTCCCTAAAGGGAAATGTGGTCTCGTCTCTGCCATCGTTTCTTCCCACCTCTATCCATAGACAGCCCACCAACCACTTGGTAAAGCCACCCAGTTGGGCTTCTCCCTCAATTTTGTACTCGGTTTATTTCGTAGACGTTATAGTAATAACCTATGTTAATAAAACACTGCAGTCTGCAATTCAATGCATGCTTACTCAAGAGCAAAACCTCCAGGACCCTGTTTGACCCCAAGTAAATAATGACTGGCTTGACACTGCAATCCTATACAGAATTGCTCTGATCTAAGCCCGTTAACTTCAGTGGATTTAGATGGGAGCAACTCTGAATAGGAATTTGCTTAAAAGATCCTACATCTTCAGGCAATATTCCAACCAAAGAAATAAGCTTGCTTTTTTTAAAAAATTGTAGATTATGTACGTTTGTGTACACATTTGTGTACACAGGGAGATACTCTGTTTAAAGACACCTACCATCTCATCGGCAGATGGCAAACTAATATTACGTGGTACACAGCAGCGTTAAAGTCAGCAGAAAAACTTTAAAAAGTCCGGCCTAGGGTTCCAGGTCTCTCCTTGCAACTGGCGGGTATGGGAGGGACTTACTAGTAGAAAGAAGAAAAGCCTAGGCCATGTTGCCAGTGTCACACAGGAAGTGACGTCATCATGCCAGCACCTTCTGGGTGACGCTCTGGTACTCTGTGGTAAAACTGGCTATTGCCTGAGAGTTATTGCCCAAATACCAGAGCTTTGCTCAGAAGTCACTAGTGTGATGATGTCACTTCCTGTGCAAAGCTGGCAACGTGGCCTAGGCCTTCTTTTTTTCTACTGGTAATTCCCCCTCTCAGTCAGCTGATCGATGGCTGGGGGGGGGGGGGGGCCTGGGGGGGGGGGGGGGGCCCC
>NW_015172029.1:484666-492156 GCF_001447785.1 Gekko japonicus | reverse complement strand
ATTCCCCCCCCCAGGCAGCTGATCGATGGCGGGGGGGGGGGGGAGAGCCTGGAGGCGGGGGTTGCCCGCCTTCCCCCAGGGGATCTGGCAACCCTAGTGCATGGGAAAGAGCTCAGGTTTCAGTACGTGTGTGAGAGAAATTTAAAATACTACATCTTTTAAAAATTCAAAAGCCAAGCCTATGCAATACGCTTTGTTCATATCAAACAAAATAACCTGCCTAGGGTTGTCAGGTCCCCTCATTGCACTGGTGGGGGGATTTTGGGGGCATTCCAGGGGTTGGCATGGACAACGCACGATGCTCTGACATCACCCGGAACTGAAATCAGCATTTTGTCAATGTCAGGGTGATGCTCTGCTTTTTGGGCAAACTCTATGGTAAAAACGGCCTCAAACCATAGAGTTTTGCCCCAAAACAGAGCATCACCCTCCCAAAAGTCACCAACGCACTAATGGCCCGGCATGGGAGGTGGATGGAATTCCTTCCTGCTGGCTAGTTGGCCGGCAGCAAGCAGGAGCCTGCAAAAGCGGGGGATCCCCTGCCCCCACCTGGGGAATGGTATCCCCAGCCCTGCCTGAGAAGCAAACCAAGCAAAATGACATCTATTGAACAAAGTCTGAGTCCAGTGGCACCTTTAAGACCAACAAAGTTTCGTTCTGGGTGTAAGCTTTCGTGTGCATGCTTTGTTGGTCTTAAAGGTGCCACTGGACTTCCAACATTTTCTGTTGCTTCAGACCAGCATGGCTGCCCACCTGAATCTAACATCTATTGACTTAGCCTCTCAAATCCTTATTCCCCCAAAATTTTGCTGGTCTCTACAGTGCTAATGGATGCAAATCAAACATGTAGACCTGTGCTCCATGAATCTGTCTAATCCTCTCTATGGCCCTCATTACATCCCCTGGCAGCGAATTTCACATTTTATCACTTGCTGTGTAAAAAGGGATTTTGTTTTGTCAGTCCTGAATCCAGCTTCACTGGATGCCCTTGGGTTCTAGTATTTTGGGAGAGGCAGAAAAAAGTTATCGCTTGTCTACTCCTTGTAAAGGTAAAGGTTCCCTTGCTCGAAAGCCAGTCGAATCCGACTCTAGGGTTGCGGTGCTCATCTCTATTTCAAAGCCGGAGAGCCAGCGCTGTCCAAAGACATTTCCGTGGTCATGTGGCCGGCATGACTAAACACCAAGGCGCACGGAATGCTGTTACCTTCCCACCAAAGTGGTCCCTATTTATCTACTTGCAATTTCTTGCTTTCGAACTGCTAGGTTGGCAGGAGCTGGAACTAGAGACGGGAGCTCACTCCGTCATGCGGCACACTTGGGTCTCAAACTGCTGAACTACCGACCTTCCACAGCCTGTAGTTCAGCATCTTATAAACCTCTGTCATGTTCCCCCCTCAGTCCTTTCTTTTCTAAACTGAAAAGTGTGTTACAGATGTAGAGAGTATAATCATTTTGTTAGGGTTTGAGAAATTTATTCATTTAATTCATTTTTACCCCACCTTTCTCTCCAGTGGGACCCCGAACTGGCTTACATCCTCCTCCTCTCCTCCATTTTATCCTCACAACAACCCTGTGGGGTAGGCTAGGCTGAGAGTGTGTGACTGGCCCAAGGTCACCCAGCAAGCTTCCATGGCAGAAGGGCGATTTGCACCTGAGTCATCCCAGATCCTAGTCGGACACTGTGAACCACTACAACACGCTGGTGTGTTACCCATAAATCTAAAAGGCATAACGAAGGGATAGGAGCATCTTCCCTATGAGAAAAGGCAAAGGAGTTTGGAGCTTTTTGGCTGAAACAAAAGACGAGAGCGGGACTTTATAGCGATTTATCAAATCATGCATGGGGTGAAGAAAGTGCAGAGAAGGAACTTCTTTCTCTCCCTTTCCCGTAACACTTGAACATGAGGGCATGCAGTGAATTTGTTTGGCAGTGTATTCAGGACAGACAAAAGAAAAGTACTTCTTCAAACCACACACAGGTGACTTATGGAACTTTCTGCCCCAAGATGTGATGGCTGCAAGCAGGGGTGACTTTAAAGAAAGACTAGACAAATTCATGGAGCTGAAGTCCACTAACGGACTGAGAAAAAGTGACTGTCCCAAGATCACCCATTGAGCTTCAGGGCAAAACGTGCATTTGAACCCGGGTCTCCGAGCCTTAGTTTGACACAGGAGGGGAGTGAGAATCTGTATTCCATTGTTTTGTCAGACGTTCGTTATGGGTATCTGACCGAACAACGTGTATCCAGATCATACCCTGGTTGACAGCACGCAACCTTCTACCCAATCTGGAGGAAAGACCTGCAGTTGAAAGGTTACAAGGGGCACCTTCTCTCCCTGAAATACAAATTTGCCGTGCAAGCCCTGTGTTTCTGTGTGTGTGGGGGGAAGCAGTGCTCCCTCTAAGCTGTGGAGTCTTGAGAGCAAGAATTCTACTTTGTGAACTACTGGCGTTAAAGTTGTGAGCGAGCGATTTGGCTACTGCATAAATTAGTTTGTTCATTTATTATTTATTATTTGAATTTGTACCCCGCCTTCCCCAGCAAGGCAGACTCAGGGCGGCTGACGTCATACAAGCACCATAACAATAAAATCATAGACATCTAAAAGCAATCCATCAAACAATTCAATAGAAATTCATTAAAACTAACTTACATTATATTATAGCGCTAGCAGTTAACTTATAATATCAAAGATGGCCTCATACATTCTGTGGGTTCACTTGATATTTTGCTCTGGAACCACCCGTCCTGAGCTAAGACAAAAAATCTGTGAGCTAGAGGCTAAAAAAACTATGAGGTAGCTCACAACAACTCAGCTTAGAGGGGACACTGGGGGGGAGGGGTGTGTCCTCTCTGCTGGGCTTGAAGTCTCTCTTACCCCACTGGGTACCTCAAACCTCTCCCCCTCCCTGGCTTTCCACCTGGTGGTTCTGGATTTTGTTCCCCTTGGAAAGAATGCACTTCCGTGGTTTAATGAAGCCCAGCTGAGCCGCTGTGCATCTGAACACTTCTAACAAGGAATTCTTGTCTCCGAGCAGATGTGCGTCCATCTAGCTGGTTTGGTATAATGGAAGCTTTGCGCTGCATCGTAACTATCAAATTATTATGATTTGGCCACCCGGAGCGGAAGAAACTTCCACCGAGACGCTTAGGAAGAAATCAGAGCCCCTGGCTCCCCGGCCATGTGAGGGTTGTTTGCAAAAATATACATATAATTTCGCTTAGCTTTGGGGAAGCAAGTTTAGATGCTAATTTAGTAAAATGGTGGCAATCTTTCAGCTTGGAGATGAGAAATTTATGCCTCCGGAGCACGGCGGGGCATCTTCTCGATTGCAGTACGCCGAGCATGTATCCATTGCGTGCCGAATTCGATTTTAAGAAAATCACCGGGTTTTGTGTTTTTTGTTTTGAAATGCAAGTTCCTGGTCCTCACGGTGCAAACCCACGATGCCTGCTGGAATCTGCATAGAGAGACCGAAGGCACCTGTGCATTGGTGGCTCAAAATTCTGCACTAAGGAAGAACGATGGACAAGAGCAACCCATTTTTTAAAAATGAAACCTGCACTGATAGCATCCATAGAAAGGGAGGGGAGAGGGATAAAATGAGGAAGAGAAAACCAAGTATGTCTCTGACAATCCACTTGAAGGAAAGGGCAGGATTAACAATGGGAATGATAGGATTATCTATCATATTTAAATTGTTTTGGATCTTCAATTTGAAAACCAGCCCGGGGGGGTTTTTTAAAAAAAAACACAACAACAACCAGGAGTTTGTAGAGGATAAAGTAATTAAATCAATGAATTCATTAGAGGAAGAGGGAGAAATCTGCTCATGAAACAGGTTATGTTCAGAGACAAGCAGATTTCCCCTTCTTGTAAGAGCTTAGCTGCGGGGCCCCTCTTCCCAATGGTAAAAACGTGATCGGGGGATCAGTTGGAATTTTGAAAATGTAAATTGTGTTTATAAAACTTTGTTTAAACTTTTTAAAAGGCTGCCATCTTTTTAAATTCAATGGTTACATACACAATATTACATTTACAAATGTCAATACCATTCAGACACCACAACATTCAACCACATCCAGTTAAGATACACAAAAAAAGATCCGAAAGAGAGTATATCACTATTATCTTTGTGTATTCATCAAGATGGGTAGTAGCTGTGTTAGTTTGTCTGTAGCAGGAGAAAAGAGTGAGAGTCCAGGAGCACCTTAAAAACTAACAAAATCTGGAGCAGGGGAGGAGTTTTCGTGAGTCACTGCTCATGTCCTCAGATAGATCAAGATGGGTGGCCGTGTTTGTCTGTAGCAGGAGAAAAGAGCAAATGTCCAGGAGCACCTGAAATTCTAACAAGGTTTGCGGCAGGGTATCAGCTCTCATAAGCAGTGACTCACTTCTGAAGAAGGGAGCAGTGACTCATGAAAGCTCCTACCCTGCTGCCACAAATGTGGTTAGTCATTAAGGTGTTACTGGACCCTTGCTCTTTTGTGTATTCGTGTAATTAATACATGGACACCAGACTTGTTTGAAGAATTCAACAGCCTCTCCATTGAACACATCAAAACTGGAAGTTTAGCCACTTGAGCTAAATCTGAAAAACTCCACACCCATCCAGATATAGTAGTAATAGCTAATGAGTGCCAATGTTTCACAAGAAGTCAAGCACCAATCTTGTGCCCAGGTGAATGAAAGTTACTTAGTGAAAAGGATGGTATGAAACCAGGGACTTTCTAATCCCATTACATGCCCCCCACAAAAGTGTGTGCTATCACTGGAGACTGGGGGGAAAGCGAAGGTTTAACTTTGGCCCATTCTGCATCTAGCATTCGCTCTGTTGTTTTACCAGGCCCACACTGGAACAGAAAAAGATGCGGCTCAAAACCACATTCAGATACCCCAGGGCAACACCATACTGACTGCAAAGTCATCCCTGAATGGCCATAAAATGGCCATAGATCTATGCAAACAGTACCATAAAACCAAGAGGGCAAACGAAGTGAAAGCAGCATGCAGTCTGGACACTGCCATAAAATCCAAGAATCAATCAAAGTGAAAGTGGCATGCAATGCAGAGGGGAATTTCTGTTCCAGCGTGGGTTCGGTAAAACAGCGGAGCGAATGCTAGATGCAGAACGGGCCTTAGATACGCAACAATTCCATTTGTATTTCAGTGTGGTACTGCTTGTGGCCGGCCGGCCGTTAAAGCAAAATAATTTAAGTAAGTAACAAATAAGCATTTGCAATAAGGAACTAACTTGGGACCTGCCACATACAAAGCTGATGTGTTAGCTTATAGGGTTGCCAATCCCCAGGTGGGGTGCAGAGATCTCCTGAAATTACAAATGATTTTGCTTTATCGGCCAACTACAGAGAAAATGGCTGCTTTGGAGGGTAGACACCAATGCTCCCTCTAAGCTGTGGAGTTTTGCGAGCAAAAATTCTAATTTGTGAGCTGTTGGCATTAAAGTTGTGAGCGAGCAATTTGGCTGCTGCATAAGTTAGTTTGCTCTGGAGGCCTCCTTCCTGAGCGGAGACAAAAATGCGTGAGCCGGAAGCTAAAAAACTGTGAGCTGGCTCACACTAACTCAGCTTAGAGGGAACACTGGTGGACACTATGGTGGCAACCCTCTGCTGAGGTCCCTCCCCTCCCAGAATCCACCCTCAGATCTCCAGGAATTTGGCCAACCTAATGTCAGCACGGATTGTCTACTCTGAGTAAAAAGCTGGCTCCAGAGTTTGGAAAAGAAACATCAACAAATAATTGCTGGGAGGGGGAAACTCTCACACAGCCCATTGCCTGGAGCACATGTACATTGTGCTTAGCTAATGACTACCCCAAACACGGGCTATAGGTCCCCCCGTAAGAATTAATTTTCTTTCTCTTTGTGCAACTAAAACCAAAGGTACAAAAGAGCTTCGGGAAAGCTGACAGGGGAGAGAAAATCCGATCCTCCTAAGTAGCACTGCCTCATTAATTCTGTAATCCTAAATAGGCTTATTTCAGATTAACGCTGAGTCCTTTCGGGTTTACTTATAAAACGGGATGCACAGAGATTACCACCCTTCGGCTCAGTCCTTGGCGAACCTCATGCCAGGCGACCGGCAGCCAAAATCCACGCTGGTGGAGAAGGAAGGTTTTGCACAAATTCATTTCCTTTGTTGAAGGTTTCAGAATTGCAATTTTAAGGTTCATACGGCTGCTTTTTTTGGAAGCGTGTACAGATATCAGTTCCTGGCTTTATGTCACACTCTGGCATGACCTAGGAACAAAAGCACGGAGCCGTGGGAATGAAGAAGCAGGCAGAAGCAAGCCTGATTCTCTGAGAATGAGGTTGTTCGGACTCCTTTTACATTCTTCGCCTGTATCATTTCCATTCTATTGGAGGAAATGAATGATCTGTTCTTGGGGCAGGGAAGAAGGGGGGAAATCCTATACCCCCCCACACACACCATTGATACTGTGTGGCTAGACTGTCACTAACAGAAATCCTGCAAGGACTGGATGATGTGGCTTCACAGAGATGCACTTCCCCTCCCCCCCCCCCCTTCCCCCCAAATATCACTGCAATGTATCGACTCAGCCTCCACACACAACCTACCTTGGGAAAGGTTGCAGGTTTAGTACTAATGCATTTTGGAAAGCTGATTTTAAGCAGATGATTTGTTATCCATTTTAAAAGACTGTCCACACTCGGACTGCATCTCTCACAATGGAACCAGCTAGGAAATGAGGGAGGGAGGAAGAAAGACCTTGATAGAAAGGAAAACAATATGTTCATTATGGCATGAGAGCTGACCATGAACCGGGCAGTACAGCACCAAAATGCATGACTTCAAACATGTGTTTCTGTCTGTGACCACAATTCAACATGAAGCTGAGAATTCTGAATCATCTCCTGAAACCGTAAGCCTCACAGCTGAGTGGTGATGGGGGGAGGGGAGAGGGACTTTTCGATGCTGACGCCCTCCTTCGTCCCCAGAGTGATTAAGTGCGTGGACCCTAAGGTCCAACTGGGTTTGATTCCCCACTCCTCCACATGCAGCTGCTGGTGAGACCTTGGGTCAGTCACAAGCTCTCTCAGAGCTGTTCTCTCACAGGCAGTTCTCAAGAGAGCTCTCCCAGCCCCGCCTACCTCACAGGGTGTCTGTTGTGGGGAGGGGAAGGGAAAGGAGTTTGTAAGCTGCTCTGAGACTCCAAGTGAAGGGCAGAGTATAAATCCAATCTCCTCCTCCTTCTCCAGTGAGGTGGAGGAAAAGCCAGGACTGGCTCCTTGCCTCTAGGAAGAAGGGAATGGGCCCCAGGAAACACTGTAGCAGGGACCCCGGTGCCCACAGGCACCAAGCAGGATACAAATCTATTTCTGCAGGAGAGCCGTGGCTCCGGTTTCAAGTCAAGCAAGGGTTAAAAATGAGCAACTACAATGAGTTCCTAGAGAGGCTTCTAGCTGCTGCAGAAGCCCCAAGATGACAGGCATCATGCGGGGGGGG
>NW_015172029.1:481178-484573 GCF_001447785.1 Gekko japonicus | reverse complement strand
GGGGGGGCTGGATTGGCTTCTTGGGGCCCACAGAGCCACTTGGCCTCAGAGAATTTTGTGGGTGGCCCCCATCCCTCCTCGTACTTGATAACCCTGGATGTGGACGGACAGGTTTAGGACAGAGGTGGACTGGACAGCTAAGCAGGCGGGATCTGGCCCAAAAAAGCTTACATTGAAGGCACCACAAAGACTCGTCTTTGTCCTTCCTTCCTTCTATCCAGTTTAAAGTTCTCTCCTAGTGCTCTTCTTTTTAAAAAATTTTTACTTACCTTTTATTTATTTCATTTATACTCCACTTTTCTCTACAGTGGGGACCCAAAGTGGCTTACGTCGTTCACCTCTTCCCCCATTTGATCCTCACGACAACCCTGTGAGGTAGATCAGGCTGAGAGGGTGTGAGGGGTCCAAAGTCACCCAGCAAGCTTCCCAGCAGTGGCAGAACAGGGATTTGAACCCGGGTCTCCCAGATCCTAGAAGTCCAACATTCCAAGCACTACGCCATGAGAGCCAGTTGTAGTGGTTAAGTGCACAGACTGTAATCGGGGAGAACCGGGTTTGATTCCTCACTCCTCCACATGCAGCTGCTGGTGTGACCTTGGGTCAGTCACATGTTCTCTCGGAGCTGTTCTCTCAAGGACAGTTCTGGAAAGAGCTCTCTCAGCCCCACCTACCTCACAGGGTGTCTGTTGTGGGGAGGGGAAAAGAGATTGTAAGCCGCTCTGAGACTCCGAGTGAAGGGCGGGGTATAAATCCAATCTCTTTTCTTCTCTTTTTAAAGATTACATCAGATGAATTCATAGAACAAAATTTGGGTCCAGTGCAGTGTTCCCTCTAAGCTGAGTTAGTGTGAGCTAGCTCACAGTTTAATAGCCTCCGGCTCACACACTGTTTGTCTTAGCTCAGGAAGGTTGGCTCTAGAGCAAGCTAATTCATGCAGGAGCCAAATCGCTCGCTCACAACTTTAACGTCGATAGCTCACAAAGTAGAATTTTTGCTCACAAGACTCCACAGCTTAGAGGGAACATTGGTCCAGTGTCACCTTTAAAGACCAAGAAAGTCTAATTCTGAGTACATTTATACCCAGAATTAAACTTCGGTGGTCTTAAAGGTGCCACTGGACTCAAATTTTGTTCTATTGCTTCAGACCAACACAGCTACCCACGTGAATCTAAGCAGATGAAGACAGTCTGTTTCCCTTTGGGTAGGGATTTCTCATGGGTTTGCTTCTCATCCACATTACTAAATGTGTGGTGTAATTCTTCCCCCCCTACCACCGCTACTTATAATGTTTCTGTCCTGCATGTATTTGCATCCCCTGAGCTGCCACTCAAACCCCCTATCTTTCTTCTTTTCAGACAAAGCTTCCACCCTCTCTCCTCACATTCAGAAATCCAGACTTTGTTATTCCATAAGGGTCGTCCCCCCTCCCCCCCAAAAAAAACCCACACACAATCAAATGCTTTTAATTTCTGGTCATTGTTCTCGGAGGCTTTCTAACTGTGGTTTGATGCACCGATTTGACCATTTTTGTTCTTAATTCCTACTGGCTGTGAATTGCCTTGCTTAACAGGAGGCATAGAAATATCTGCACCGAAATATCCTGTCTGAGAGGACTGTGCTGCATCTTAAGTCCTTTCATTAGGCCAGGATGGGATAGAGAATTCGACTTGAGGCTTGGGCATAGGAAACTGACTTACAATAATCTAGGGCTACCAGCTCAGGGTGGGAAAATACCTGGAGATTTTGGGAGGTGAAGCCCGGGAATTGTTGAATTTGGGGAGGGGGAGGGGCCCTCAGCAGGGGATGATGCCGTACAGCCCACCCTCCAAAGCAGCCATTTCCTCCAGGGGAACTGACCTCTGTGGTCTGGAGGTGAATTGTAATCCCAGGAGATCTCTAGGCCCCACCTGGAGGTTGGCAACCCTACGCTGATTCATTCCATTGGCTCATTTCGTTCTGTGCCTTCTTCCCTGATTGGCAGCAGTCCTGAGAAAGGGCTTCCTCACAGCTGTTACCGGACAGCTTTCAGACGGGAGATACCGGGGACTAAAACTGCCACCTTGCCCACACACTGCAAGGGTTCGATGCGCTGAACTGTGTCCCCTCTGACTATTAAGACCCGTGGCAGCAGAGTCAAACCGCTGGTCCACCTACCTCCCTGCTGAGTGGCAGCGCCTCTCCGAGGCTCAGGTAGAGAGAGGCGTTTCCCCGAACCTGCTTCTGGAGATCCTAGAGGTGGAGATGCAGGGGCTGGACCTGGGATCTTCTCCGTGCACAGCAGGTGCTGGATCGCTGAGCCCCCACCTTCAGGACAAAGGACAAAGGGAGACCAATATGAATACGGGAGACTGCTTTAATGCCCTCAGTTCATCCAGCTCAGCATTGCTTTCTCCGACTGTCAGCAGTGGTCCAAAGTGCTCCACCTGCCAGCTGCTGCTACGTCTTACCCCCCCACCCCAAGTTAAAGCTACTCCTGCCCCATTTGGCAGGAAGAACCCTCCAGGAACCTGAACTAGCACCTGTATGAGCTACAAGATAACTGCTTGGCTCCACTGAGAGCATCTAGCGAGGTTTTTGAAATTTGGTATTGAACAAGCCAATCCTTTAAATTGCTTTTTAAAGTCTGTTTCAAGACAAGAGAGCTTGCATCAACAGGACGGGGTGGGGTATGCCTTCTCTTTTGGATTTTAGGTATCAGATTAAGATTTTTTCTTTTTTGGGTGGAATTATCTCAGGCATTCAGCACTCGTTTCATGTTTCTGGGTTCAGTTCTAGTATTTAACTTGTGGACGTTCAGTGCCACGGTATGTACTGATGGCCGCTAATTCATTTGGCCTTAAACTGAGTTTACACAAACGAATGGAGGATAGGTGCACCAATGGCTATCCGCCACGAGGACTAAAATGGAACCTCCGTGTTCAGAGGCAGTGTACCTCTGAATACTTGTTGCAACAACTCTGCAGAGGAGGATAGGTGCACCAATGGCTATCCGCCACGAGGACTAAAATGGAACCTCCGTGTTCAGAGGCAGTGTACCTCTGAATACTTGTTGCAACAACTGGGGGAGGCTCTGGCTTCTGTGCCCTGCTTGCTTTTGGGAGCACCTGGCTGGCTGCTGCAGGAAACAGGGCACAGGGCTAGATGAATTCTTGGTATGATCTGGTGCGGCTGCTGTCCGGTTCTTTTGATACCACCAATTTGAATATTTTCACCTCCCTGGCTGCTGCTCCATTTGCCAAATTTGTCTTGTAAAGGTGGAGAAATAAATAAATAAAGAACAGAGTTTACAAGACATGGTGGTGGAAAGTGCCTTCAAGTCACAGCTGACTTACGGCAACCCTGTAGGGTTTTCGAGGCAAGGGAGGGTCAGAGGTGCTTTGCCATTGCCTGCCTCC
>NW_015172029.1:437783-481163 GCF_001447785.1 Gekko japonicus | reverse complement strand
GCATAATTTTGTAAACCTCTGTCATGTCACGTCTCAGTCGTCATTCCTCCAGGCTGGAGAGCCTTCACCTCTTTAACCCTTCTTCATAGGGAAGGTGTTCCACCCACTTAATCAATTTAGTTGTCCTTTTCACTTCTTCCACATGCTGTATTTTTTGTGGTGTGACCAGAACTGTGCACAATATTCCAAATGAGGCCGCTCCATCAGTTTATACAGGGGCATTATGATACTGGCTGATTTGTTTTCCATCCCCTTCCAAATAATCCCTAGTGTAGCATTTGCCTTTTTTAATTGCAGTCGCACCCTGAGTCAACATCTTCAGTGAGTTATCTACCATAACTCTAAGATCTCTCTCCTGGTCAGTTACTGCCAGTTTGGACCCCATCAGTGTATGTTGATAGGAGTTTTGGCTCCAACCTGTATCACTTTGAACTTGCCCATGTTGAATCTCATTTGCCACATTGACATCCAATCACCCAGCCTTGATTGGATCCCCCTGGAGCACTTCACAGTCCTCCCTGGTTCTTACCATCCTGAACAACTTACTGTCACCTGCAAACTTAGTCACTTCACTGCTTACTCCCAACTCCAAATCATTGATGAACAAGTTGAAATGCACCAGACCTAGCACCAAGCCCTGTGGTACCCCACGGCTTTCCACCTCCCGCTGTGAAAACTGCCCATCACTCTCTGTTTTCTGTTAACTAACTAGTTTTTAATCCACAAGAAGATGCCCTCTTATCCCATGACTGCTGAGTTTATTTAGGAGACTTTGATGAGAAACTTTATCAAAAACTTTCTGGAAATCTAGGTAAACATAATCTCCTGGGTCACCCTTGGCCACATATTTGTTCATCCCCACAAAGACTCTAAAAGTTTAGTCAGACAAGATCTTCCCTTACAGGATCCATGCTGATTCTTCCTCTATAGCTTTTGTTCATCAATGTGCCTACTAATTCTATCTTTAATAATGGATTCCACCGACTTACTGGCCTGTAATTTCCCACATCTCCTCTGGAACCTTTTTTTAAAGATGGGGGTTCCAGTCCTTGGGAATGGAGGTAGATTTTAGTGCTAGATTGCATATTTTTGTCAGGAGATTCACAAGTTAACAGTCGAGTTCTTTCAGAACTCTTGGATGTACGCCATCTGGGCCTGGTGATCTGTCAGTTTTTAATTTGTCCATCAGTAGAAAAGAGTAAGTCCTGTCGCACCTTAAAGGCTAACAAAATTTGGGCAGGATAGGAGCTTTCACGAGTCACTGCTCACTTCTTCAGATACTTGAAGAAGTGAGCAGTGAAAGCTCATACCGTGCCACAAATTGTGTTAGTGTTTAAGATATATCATGTATACCCAATCAGGCACAATTGCTTTCTAACACAATCAAGCTATTCCTGGTCTCGACTCAGCACAAAGCGGAGATATTCAGACCTGAAAATGAATCCCAAAATTCATTATTATCTCACTGGAATCTCCCGTGGAAGCAGATTCATGGTTCTCTTTGCTGCGGTTGTAAACATTTCTTGGCACTTACCCCAAAACAGACTGGTAGGATTTCACACGAGGAACTCCATTTGAACTTAACCAGTTTTTTTTAAAAAAAATCCTTGCTAGTTAACTTTTGTACCAAAGCAGTACCTACTCAGAAATTAATTGTAGCTGAAAGAAGGGAACATAACTCCATGGAAAAGTCCCAGTTTTGCATGCAGAAGGGTTCCAAGCTCAATTCCCAGCATCTGTAGTTAAAAGAATCTCGGGCAGCATGCGATGAGGATGATTTCTTCACTACCTGAGACCATGGAGATCTGATAGCACTCAGGGCAAATGCTATCAAGCTTAGTGGGTCACTGATGGACACAGTACAAGACAGCTTCATTCTTACCATGAAGGGGCACAGCTTAAAAGGGCTGCTTGAGAAAAATGCCTATCCGAGCTGTATTGTTCAAGACCATACATGCACATTTAAAGTTGATCAGTATTGCAGGGCTTGTCATTTCCTAGTTATAAATACAATGAAAAATATAATCTCCTTTGCACCCTTCCCTCCCCAAGCCTTTGTTTTTATTTCACCCCTGGAAAAAGAACTTGGCTTGACTGAACGAAAACCTTTATTGACCCAAAGTCTCTAGGCAGCCTGAATCTTGCCCGGATATCTGGACCTGGCTCTCATTATTTTATTCTTTTCTATATTTCTTCCTGCCTCAGCAATAGCTTCACTTGTTGGTCAAAGCTGTTCTTGCCCTCTGGGTCTTGGGGGGGGAGTAACTTCTCCCCCACCCCCAACATCAGGCCATAACCAACTTCCTTAAATGTAAAGGTGGCTTTTGGGGTAGCTCTGAACTCTTTGCCAGCCTCGACCTCACTAGGACAAAGAGCTCTGTGCTGCTGGGAAATTTCCTCCAGCTGCTATAAAGGCAGGGCAGGCAACATTTCAAGTAGTTGGCGCGTCGGGCTTCATTCTCAATCTTCTTTGGGGAGCGAGCCACCCCCCACCGTCCAGTCTGTTTGGGAGCTGTCCCAGGTGCTGAACCCGCTTCGCGTTCTGCCCAGGCAGCTGACCGCCCCTGTGAGTCGCTGAAAAGGGTGCCAGGCGCAGAGTTCCGTGTGGCAGCAAGAAGTCAAAGGAGTCCTTAACCCCTAATAATAATAATAATGACTAATAATGGTAATTTCTCTGTGCTGCCCGCGGGGATTTGCAGACCAGCGGACAAGACGACGGCAACGCTACAAAGGAGCAGGAGCGAATGTGTGGCAGGGCGCTTCCGCCACGACAAATCTGTTCGGCTGGAAAATGCCGCCAGCGGTTTTATTTTTGCTGTTGTTGTTGTTGGTACAATGGAAAAAACCCGGGCCCCTCCTTCTGGAATTTGAAACAAAAAAGATCGCTGCCCTGAGGAGCCTACACTCTCCCATGCGCAACAGAGAGAAAGACGGAGCAAAAAAAAAAGGGAGGGGGGAATCGGCATTTAATTGCGTATATTTAGGCTTCATTTCATTTGCAGCGAGGGCTTGGCTGGTTCGTGTCGTGGAGGTTTAAAATTAAAAGGGAAAAATCAGAGCAACCGAGCAGCTGGGGAGCAAACCCTCTTCTGATCCCCCCCCTCCCTTTTACACACACGAATAAACCCAACAGAGAGACACAATACTAGCAGGAGTTCCTTTCACACGACCAACCCTTTTTTTTTTTACTGCGGTGTGCAAAGTGCTCTCGGGAGACCAAAGAGCTCCGGGCAACCTTTGCCGAGACGCTCGTTAACTAGAGGTGGACGCTACAAAAAGGTGGGGAACGGAAAGGCTGGGAAGGAAGGCGCTTCCGGAGAAAGGGAGGCGATTTTAGAGGGAGACGCCTGAAACTCCGCACACAGGAACGACATGCTACAAGTGGCGGTCCACCCACCCCACCCCCGAAAGACCAGCATCTATCTCTGCTTCAGACTGGAGGAGGGAAGCGGGCACATGTAACCCCCCCTCCTTTCCCCCTCCCCCTCTTCCTTCCTAGGTTCCCCCCTCCCCACCGGCCCCACACCTTGCCTTAGGATCCAAGACCTCACCTGTCTCTCAAAAGTCAGCTTTTTTTGCCGTCGGCAGATAACCAGAAAGCAGCTCCAGTTCAGGCTCCGCCTTTTTATAGACTATTACAGCGCCGGTGGGGCGGGGGCCTTGGCCAGGAGTGCTTTTCTTGTTTTAACGCAACCAATAAGTTTCTTGCAATCCCCCCCCTTCTTTCCTCTTATTATGGCAAAGGCACCCGATTACATCATAGATAGTAACCTCTCTTTCAGAATAAGAGTCCCCTCCCACCCAGAGAGAGAGAGAGAGAGAGGAGGGGGGACAAGAGAGGAAATGAAGCTTGCAACAGGTCTGAGGAGGCTTGTGGTTGTTGAGGGAGGAGGGGGAGAAAGCTGCAAGAAGGAGGGTTGTCAAAGACAGTGCCTGTGACATCACTAATTGATACACACACACACACCGATTTCCATGCTATTCTGTGAATTTTTTATAGTCAAAGGGTACTTGCCACCCCATGCTACTAATAAATTTCAGTTCTCCAAACTGGGAAAAGTACAGGGGGGGGGCGCGGCTCAGGGGTGCTACAAGGTTTGCAGCTCTACTCTGTACACGCTCTCCGCAAGGGGGTTTGCTGTGAAGTCCCTATTCCAGCATAAGATGCCAGTATGAGAGGTCAAAGGGGCATGAAATAACATAAAATGTAGGGTGAGAGGTAATAACATAACGCAGAACCAGGATCAAGGACAGAGGCCATTCGCAATATCGGTGATTCCAGCCAGTAGAAGCATTAACTAGCTTAGCAAAAGCAGGAAGGCTGGCAAGTTGCAGGTTTTACTACAGTTACGAACACCTATAGATTCCGGTGGGTAGCCATGTTGGTCTGAAGCAATAGAACAAATTTTCAGTCCGGTGACACCTTTGAGACCAACAAACATTTAATTCTGGGTATAAGCTTTGCACACGAAAGCCTGTACCCAGAATTAAACTTTGTTGGTCTCAAAGATGCCACCGGACTCAAACGTTGCTCTAACAGCTATAATGTTCAGCCCTTAGCCGAGGTGAGGTTGAGGCTGCGTTGAGCCTCTTGCAGTCTTTGCCTCCTTCCACTGACAGCCCTCTTGGGACCAACGCTCCCTCTAAGCAGTGGAGTCTTGTGAGCAAAAATTCTACTTTGTGAGCTACTGGCATTAAAGTTGTGAGCCAGCGATTTGGCTACTGCATAGATTAGTTTGCTCTGGAGCCATCCCTTCCTGAGCGGAGACAAAAATGTGTGAGCCGGAAGCTAAAAAACTGTGAGCTGGCTCACACTAACTCAGCTTAGAGGGATCACTGCTTGGGATTTAGGAGCACAGAATCATAGCGTTGGAAGGGGGCATAAATGGCCATCTAGTCCTACCCCCTGCTCAATGCAGGGTCAGCCTAAAGCAACGTTGTACCAGTTTCTTATTTTACGAGGAGAGTTCACATGGAGGAAATGAGAACCAGAGTGGTATAGTGGTTAGAGTGCTAGACCAGGGGTAGGGAGACCCAGGTTCAAATCCCCCACTCTGCCCTGGAAGCTTGTCTGGGTGACCTTGGGCCAGCCACATACTCTCTGCCTAGCCTACTTCGGAGGGGCGTCGTGGGGATAAAAATGCAGAACAACGTCAGACACTTTGGCTCTGCATTGGAAAGAAAAGTGAGGTCTAAATAACGTAAATGAATAATAAAGAAATAAACGCACTCCTCTAGTCCTGATCAACCTGTGCAGCAACAACCCCCACAATTCCCCCTCCTCCCCCAGTTTCAGCTCACAATAGCTAGGAAGGCTCATGGCGGTTTGAAACTCCCACCCCCAGGTAAGCATAGCTCTCAGAGGGGAAATGTCCATTCAGAAAAGAAACCCACCATAACTGCTTAGCGATTAAACTCTTCGGGTTCCCATGGATGGGTGCATTCCAACTAAGCAGGGCTTCCTGCATCTGTGTTAATGCTGAACAAAGTTGGAGTCCGGTGGCACCTTTAAGACCGACAAAGTCTTTGTGTGCACGCACACTTCTTTAGAGGCTGATTGAAGAATTACTTGTGCGCTGATCATTTTGCTGCTCACGATGGCCAATGCTACCTGCTTTGGGGCTGCGGCTCGTTTGGGTGGCCAGCCCCAGATTTTTGGGGGAAGGTTTGGATTAGAGGGCATTTGGGGCACATTCAAGATCACATACAAATACAAAAATCCCCATCCAGGCTGTATCAAGGGCATGTGTGAGAGACAGAGGGATCTGTGTGTCAAGCCAGAGAAGACACTGGAGTATCAGTGTATTCTTCCTTGGAAAGTAGCAGCCACCAGAGGCCTTGATTCACATGGGAGCCATTGATACAGTGGGGTTAAGTCCCTTGTCATTCTCCTGGCCTCAAATGGCTCCCTGGGGTTGCTGTTTTGGTGAAATCATATGTTTGTACATTTGTCCCAGTGGGTAAAGTAGGAGCTCAGGGAGGGGCAGGTTAAGGTTGGATATAAGAACATAAGAGAAGCCAGTGTTGGATCAGGCCAGTGGCCCATCCAGTCCAACACTCTGTCACACAGTGGCCAAAACAAAAATACCAGGTGCCATCAGGAGGTCCAGCAGCGGGGCCAGGACACTAGAAGCCCTCCCACTGCTGCCCCCCCCCAGCACCGAGAATACAGAGCATCATTCGCCCCAGACCGAGAGTTCCTATCTATATCTTGTGGCTAATAGCCACTGATGGACCTCTGCTCCATACGTTTATCCAATTCCCTCTTGAAGCCATCCATGCTTGTAGCCGCCGCCACCTCCTGTGGCAGTGAGTTCCACATGTTCATCACTCTTTGGGTGAAGGACTTCCTTTTATCTGTTCTAACCTGACTGCTCAGCAATTTCATTGAGTGCCCATGAGTTCTTATATTGTGAGAAAGGGAGAAAAGTACTTCTTTCTTGACCTGCTCTGTCCCAGGCATAAACTTATAAACCTCGATCATGTCACCCCTCAGCCGTCGTTTCTCCAAGCTAAAGAGCCCCAAGCGCTTTAACTATTCCTCATAGGGAAAATGTTCCAACCCTTTTATCATTCTAGTTGCCCTTTTCTGCACTTTTTCCAATGCTATAATATCCTTTTTGAGGTATGGTGACCAGAACTGTACACAGTACTCCAAATGAGGGAGGGATTTAAACCCCACCGTTTGAAAATCCTGATCCAAACGAGTGCCTCCCGTAGCAACTATTTACTAAGTAAAATCACACTGCAGCTATGATTGCAAATCTTCCAGTCTCTTTTCTGTTTCGAGCCCTGTGTGAACAGAAGCCTTAAGGGACTGGCCCAAGTTTCGTGAAGGAGAGGCAAGAACATCCCAACCCCCCCTGCAGTTACTTAGATTGATCCTAAAGATTATTTTTAAGGGTATAAAGCTTGGGATGGGACTGGCCCCCTGCTCCTTCACATGAGGACCTACCTTGCAGGGCCACTGGGAGGCTTTACAATCAAGTTTGTTTTAAATGTCTAAAAGCAGGACAGAAATGCTGAGTGCTAAACCTAGACTGAGAAAAACCAAGCTGAGATCCCTGCTTGCCATAGATTTCCTTGGGTGTGCTAAAACTCATTTTTGTCTCTCAGTCCATAGAAAATAAAGATATGGCTAGATTTCTCTATATGCAATCACTCACACCTATCTATACATATATTTTTTTTAAAAAAAAGCACTGCTCCAAGGAGCTCAGGCCAGCTTGCAGGGCTCTCTGTCTACACAACAAGCCTGGGAGAAGAGAAGAAGAAGAGATTGGCTTTATACCCCACCCTTCACTACCCAGGGGAGTCTCAGAGCGGCTTACAAACTCCTTTCCCTTCCCCTCCCCACAACAGACACCCTGTGAGGTAGGCGGGGCTGAGAGAGCTCTGACAGAAACGTCTCTTTTTCAAGAACAGCTGTGCCAGAACTACGGCTTGCCCAAGGTCATTCAGCAGGTGCAAGTGGAGGAGTGGGGACTCCCAGATTAGAGTCCGTGAACCTAAGCACTACACCAAACTGGCTCTCTGGAAGGTAAGTGAGGCTGAAGGAGTGACTGGTCCAAGGTCACCCAGCAAGCTTCCGGGGCCGAGTGGAGAGCTGAACCCAGATCCATCCAGATCTGACCTTCAAACCATATTTCATATGAGTGCAAAGGAGAGCTTTGTCAAATGTGAAGTGTTTGTTTTGGAGGCAACAGTAGACACGTTCCCTCAGTGATGCTAGATCTGTGGAGAGGCCATTCTGCAGAACTTGGAAGGTTAGGCTGGAAGTCATTTCAGAGGTAGATTTCCTATAAAGGACAACGGATAGTTTGAAACATTCACATTTCCTAAACTTCCAGTAGTAGCTCGACCTCCAGACCTGGAAGGTCCCCTCAGTGGGTGGGAACGAGGCCGTGGAATGAAGTACAAGATTTCAGAACTGCAGGTGGATGGCTTCCAGTGTTGAATGCTGCTTTGCATAAGACCTTGAAAGCTAGTGCAACCAGGAGAATGGTTCTCCCCCTCTCTTTGCACTCTGTGCTGATTTTCTACTTGCAGGGAGTTTTTCAAAACAGAGGGGAGGTGTTCTCAAAAGACAGCCCTCTACTTGCAGTCCATGTTATCACCTCAGGAGGGCTCCACCACATCTCTCTGCATGTGTGAACTAAGTTTGTGACAGTGTGTTTAGTGCACAACCATTTTTCCTTTTTGCTAGATTTTCCCCCTTCCTCCAAGAAGCTGAGGGCAACATATGTGGTTCTCCCTCCTGTTTTTTTTGTTCACAACAACCCTGTGAGGTAATTTGCTTGAGAGGGAGAAGAAGAAGAGAAGAGATTGGATTTATACCCCGCCCTTCACTACCCAAAGGAGTCTCCTACTTGCAGTCCATGTTATCACCTCAGGAGGGCTCCACCACATCTCTCTGCATGTGTGAACTAAGTTTGTGACAGTGTGTTTAGTGCAGAACCATTTTTCCTTTTTGCTAGATTTTTCCCCTTCCTCCAAAAAGCTGAGGGCAACATATGTGGTTCCCCCAACTGAATTTATGCAGTAGCCAAATCGCTCGCTCACAACTTCAATGCCAGTAGCTCACAAAGTAGAATTTTTGCTCACAAGGCTTCACAGCTTAGAGGGAGCATTGCCTGTGAGGTAGGTGGGGCTGAGAGAGCTCTGACAGAAACTGCTCTTTTTCAAGGACAGCTCTGACAGAACGATGGCTTGCCCAAGGTCATCCAACGGGTGCAAGTGGAGGAGTGGGGAATCAAACCCGGTTCTCCCAGATTAGAGTCCGCGCACCTAACCACTACATCAAACTGGCTCTCAAACTGGAGAGAGGGAGAGAAAGATTGGCCCAACATGGGACTGGGGTACCTGAAGGACTATCTTCTCCCATATGTACTTACTTGCCTGGGAATTAGGATCACAGGGAGAGGCCCTCCTGACTGTCAATCAAAGGAGCTCATTTGGTGGGTACAGGAGAGAGAGACTTTTCCGTGGCAGCCCCCCGATTATGGAACAACCTCTCTAGGGAATTGTACCTTGGGCCCACCTTGCTTTCAATCTTTAGCAGGCAGTTGGGGACAGTTTTAGTAATGACTGCATGTGGTTAACTTTAGGAGCAGCCCTGAGCATTCTTCCCTCTAAGGTGAGTTAGTGTGAGCTAGTTCACAGTTTTTTAGCCTCCGGCTCACACATTTCCATCTTGGCCCAGGAAGGAGGGCTCCAGAGCAAAGTAATTTATGCAGCAGCCCAATCGCTCGCTCACAGCTTTAATGCCAGCAGCTCACAAAGTAGAATTTTTGCTCACAAGGCTCCACAGCTTAGAGGAAACATTGGCCCTGAGTAGTGATTTTTAAATTCTGGTTTTATGTTTTTAATGTATTTCATCCGATGCATTTTCAGTCTGTGTTTGTAAGCCGCCTTGAGCTCTGGGAGGAAGACAGGCCACAAATAAACGTTTTGACTCAATAAGCAAAAGGTTACCCACTGAGAGGGAAAAGAAGAAGAATTTGAACCTAGGTTCTCCTGATCCTACTCCAATTGCTTCACAACACCTGGGCACCGGCTTCCCCTGATGAAAACAGCTGGCCGCCATCTTCTCCTGGAATGTCCAAGTGGGAGCTCCTTTCTTCCTGCCTCCAAGAGCTCCAGAGAGCGCCTGGAGTTGCTGCTGGATGCAATCTGTTGCGTTCCTTGTTTGTTGTTTTGCATGCACGGATTCTCTGCTTGCCTCCCACACACCGCTCACACTGCGGAGACTTGAGTGCCGCTGAAGGGGCGGGAAAGGAAAACACGCCGAGGAGTCTGTGGTCCCTCTTGTTCGGCAGCGGTTCCCAACCTCGTGCAGTGTGAAAGGATTGCTCATGAGCCGTGAAAAGCAATGAAGTCACGGAAGGCTCCTCTGAACTCTACGGCCCTCGTTCCCCGGTGGAGGCTTCTCACTGCTTCTCTGCATGATTCACTGCTAATCAGCTTTGCAGTGAGGACAGGGAGGACAGAATCTGACTATCACTGCGCGGAATGAACGCTGGGCCGCTCCTGTTGCAACGGAATTCTCCCTGTGCTCAGAGGAGGCTGCCTGTTATGCCTCTGTGTGAATCTGCCTTCAGTCTCAGTGAGAAAGGGCTATTGTAAAGTAAATAGATTCACTGAACTGAACTTGCTGATCCCAATTAGCTCTTTGGTGGTGGCAGGAGGAGGAGGTGATTCCACCACATATTCCACCTTCACTCTATATGATATAGGATAAAAAATAACTCCCAATGTACAGACATGATCCTTCTTTAGATAAGGGACTTTTGTCAGCAAATGAAAGGGGTCTGCTTTGATCTACTGCATTTTTTATATTCACAAAGCATAAAGATGGAAGCAGGATTTGATCTGTTCATAGAAGAAGCAGGTAGAAAATCCAGGAGGGTAGAAATAATTCCTTCCTTCCTTCCTTCCTTCCTTCCCACACTAAACTCTTATACTGACAGTGGCCTCCAGCTCTGGAACATTGTACAATAAAGACAAGAACTTCTCTGAGCATGTACAGAGGACCATTCCCTTCCCACGGAGAAGCTGCAGTCTGTACTCATGGCCCTAAGAAGAAGAAGAAGAAGAGATTGGATTTATACCCTGCTGTTCACTACCCAAAGGTGTCTCAGAGCGGCTTACAAACTCCTTTCCCTTCCCCTCCCCACAACAGACACCCTGTGAGGTAGGTAGGGCTGAGAGAGCTCTGGCAGAAACTGCTCTTTCTCAAGAACAGCTCTTATCAGAACTATGGCTTGCCCAAGGTCATCCAGCAGCTGCAAGTGGAGGAGTGGGGAATCAAACCCGGTTCTAACCACTACATCAAACTGGCCCTAAGGATTTAGGAGCCAGACTTCCTTCCAAGGCACACAGTATGGATCCAGCCCAGGAAGAGAACAGAGCTACATTAAGCTCCCTTTCTAAAAAATCAAGCCCCGCCCACCCATCCCTTGGAAATATTCTGAGCATGCTGTCCCAGAATGTTGTGAGATATCCAGAGGGCGAACACATGAGGTTGCCTTACACTGAATCAGACCCTTGGTCCATCAAGGTCAGTATTGTCCACTCACACTGGCAGCGGCTCTCCAGGGTCTCAGGCAGGGGTCCTTCTCATCACCTGCTGCCTGACCTTTTTAACTGGAGATGCTGGGGATTGAACCTGAGACCTTCTGCATGGCAAGCGGATGCTCTACCCCTGAGCGACAGCCCCTCCCCAGTTTTATTGTTACCCTTCTGCCCCTCTGCAGTGCTTTATGAGCCAGTTTGGTGTCGTGGTAATCTAGGAGAACCGGGTTTGATTCCCCACTCCTCCACTTGCACCTGGCTGGATGACCTTGGGCAAGCCTTAGCTCTGACAAGAGCTGTCCTTGAAAAAGAGCAGTTTCTGTCAGAATTCTCTCAGCCCCACCGACCTCACGGGGTGCCTGTTGTGGGGAGGGGGAGGGAAAGGAGTTTGTAAGCCGCTCTGAGACACCTTTGGGTAGTGAAGGGCGGGGTATAAATCCAATCTCTTCATCTTCTTTTACCTCACAGGGTGTTTGTTGTGGGGAGGGGGAGGGAAAGGAGTTTGTAAGCCGCTCTGAGACTCCTTTGGGTAGTGAAGGGCGGGGTATAAATCCAATCTCTTTTTCTTCTTTTACCTCACAGGTTGTCTGTTGTGGGGAGGGGAAGGAAGAGGAGTTAGTAAGCCGCTCTGAGACACCTTTGGATAGTGAAGGGCAGGGTATAAATCCAATCTCTTCTTCTTTTACCTCACAGGGTGTCTGTTGTTGGGTGGAGGGTGAAGGGAAAGGAGTTTGTAGGCCGCCCTGAGACTCCTTTGGGTAGTGAAGGGCGGGGTATAAATCCAATCTCTTCTTCTCTCTTCTTTATGATTATGCCCCTGTGTTAACAAAGTCTGCCAGTTCTAGGTTGTGAAATACCTGGGAGTTTTGGGGGTGGAGCCTCAGGAGGTAGAGCCCACCTTCTAAAGTGGCCATTTCCTCCAGGTAAACTGATTTCAGTTGCCTGGAGTTCAGCTGTAATCCCAGGAGATCTCCAGCCACCAACTGGAGGTTGGCAACGCTAGCGCTAGCTGACCTTTAAAAGCGAATTTTCTTTTTCTTCTGTCACTCTGAACTTGAACACCCCGCACTCACTTTGTATTCCTTCCCCTCTAATTTAATTCCCTTCCAGCCTGCATGCTTAACTTCATCTCCTTCTTTCCTATTCAACGATTGCCTGCCTGCCTTTCCAACCGCCTAACAATTTCCTTCATTACAACAATTTTCTTCCTTTTCTCCCTCCCTTTAACCTTTCAGATTTAGCTTAAATTTTCCTTCCTTCCTGTTGAATAACTGATTTCGTTTCTCCCTTCCTGTTCAGCTTGTCTCCTTCCTAAATGATTTCTCTCATATCTTCCTAAATTTCGTTTTTCCTGCTTAATCAGTTATCATTCCCTTCCTTCATACCCATTCCGTTCCTGCCTCCTTATCTTACTGACTTATCCTGTCTTCTTACCTTAATAAATTTATCGTTCTTGTTTCACCATTTATTTCCTTTGTCTCTTCCAGTTTACCTTAATTTCCTTCCCTCCTGTTTCTTTCTTTCATTCTAGGTTAATTTGTTTCCTTCTGACCTGTTTCCTTACTGGTTCAAAATGTATTTCCCATCTTCCAGTTTATTTTAACATCCTTCCAATTTTCTACTAGTTCAAAATGTCCTTCCTTCCTTCCTTCCTTCCTTCCTTCCTTCCTTCCTTCCTTCCTTCCTTCCTTCCTTCCTTGAGTGCACAGACTCTAATCTGGGAGAACCAGGTTTAATTCCCCACTCCTCCACTTGCGCCTGCTGGATGACCTTGGGCAAGCCATAGTTCTGGCACAGCTGTTCTTGAAAAAGAGCAGTTTCTGTCAGAGCTCTCTCAGCCCCACCTACCTCACAGGGTGTCTGTTGTGGGGAGGGGAAGGGGAAGGGAAAGGAGTTTGTAAGCCACTCTGAGACACCTTTGGGTAGTGAAGGGCGGGGTATAAATCCAATCTCTTCTCTTCTCTCCTCCCTTCTCTTCTCTCCTCCTTCATGTTTCAAAATGTATTTCCTTCCTTCCAGTTTCAAAACAGATATTTTCTTACTTCTGATTTAGTTCTTCTTCTTCCTTCCTGTTCCCTCTCATTTCAAAATGCATCTCCTTCCCTCCCGTTTACCTGGATTTCCTTTCTTCCTCTTTCAGAAATGTATTTCCTTCCTTCCCATTTAGGCCTAATTTCCTCCCTCCCTCCCTCATTTTTCAAAGCAACTCACCCTCACTCGCATTCTTAACTGTGGCAGCAGAGAGTGGGAAAAAAAGAACAACCTGCCCCCCCCCCCCCCCACCGCCATCCAAGAACAGCCCCTCCCCTTTCAAGACAAAGATCTCTGCCTGCTTGTCTCCCGGCTTCTCTGAACGGGACTTTTGCACGTCTCTGTCCTACATGTGCGACTTTGCGGCTGTTGGGTCAGTTAATCCTCCCCAACCTGGACAATGAGCTCAAGTTTCCAGGCTGCGGGCAGATGTGTAAATTTTAACCCTCCTTCCTAATCCCCGCCAAGCTCCAAATCCTAGCCTGGATGGAAAAACATGAAACTGGGGTTCAGGTGGACTGGAGGCCACCATCTGTCTGCACCGCATAGCCTTGTAAACACTTATAATAGCAACATTAGCGTCTCTATAGAAACAGCCTGGAAAGCTGGAAGAAGAAGGGGCTGGGGGGGGGGAGATGCCTCTCCACAGCCGAATTCAGAAGGAGGCGGCGAAGGGTTTCCTGCACAACACCGAGACCCTGTGTTGTTGTTGTTGTTGTTGTTTTTGGTCACCCTTCAGCAAATGAGAGTCCCAAAACGGAAAAGAAGCACAAATGCCAGTTGCTAAATTTGTTATGCCACGAAAAGCCCAGTTTCCAGCCGGGGAAACCTCTGTTTGTGGGATAGGTTTGTACAAGTGACACGAGAGGCTGCCTCTTGGCTCCAGCGTGGGATTTCTTATGTGCTACAGGCTGGACTCAAGCCCAGCAGAACCTCAGGGACCTAACCAAGTCTTCGGGGTATGAGCCCTCGAGAGCGTCAAAGCTCTGGACAGCTCAGTGCCCCGAAAATCTGGTTGCTTTCCGAGGTGCTTCTGGGCTTGGCTCTAAACGCTTCTCCTGAAGACCGTCACGGCTACTCTCCGAAATGATCTCCATGCGCTACATAGTGAGACCTTCCAGAAGCCAGAATGCACATCCTGGGCTCTCCAGTTTGTTTGGCAGACCCTGAAAAAGTCGTTTGCGGATTTTCGGGAAGACAAAGTGAGAAGGGGGGCCAAAATCTCAGTCTGACTTCTTAAAGCGACGGAAAAGTATAGGGGAAGCCAGAGCAGGGGTGTAGCTAAAACATCAGCAAGGGGTGAGCCAGTTTTCAGACTCACCAGAACTTTTCCAAGTCAATACTGAGCAATTCCAGAGGGGTAGCCGTGTTAGTCTGCGGCAGCCCAAATAAACAGGACAACAGCGGCACCTTCAAGACTAACAAGATTTTGCTGCACTACAAAGCTTCCATGCCCTGACCTGGATAGCCAGACGAGCCAGATCCGGTCAGATCTTGGAAGTGAAGCAGGGCTAGTCCAGTCCAGTTGCCTTTATTGACATGTAACCCTTGCAAAACCATATACAACAAAACAACAACAACAACCACAGCATAGAATAATACTTGCAAAATACAGAAACAAGGAATTACTAAGTAAGTATAGGTAAAGGTTTTGCATTGCTCAAAAGCCAGTCGAATCCGACTCTAGGGTTGCGGTGCTCATCTCAGTTTCCAAGCTGAAGAGCCAGCGCTGTCTGAAGACGTTTCCGTGGTCATGTGGTCGGCATGACTAAACACCAAGGCGCACAGAACGCTGTTACCTTCCCACCGAAGTGGTACCTATTTATCTCCTTGCAATTTCTTGCTTTCGAACTGCTAGGTTGGCAGGAGCTGGAACTAGAGACGGGAGCTCACTCTGTCATGCGGCACCCGGGTCTCAAACTGCTGGACTACTGACCTTCCACAGCCTGCAGTTCAGCGACTTAACCAGTTGAGCCACTGCAGCTCCTAAGTAAGTATACCCATTGATTAGATAAAGGGCGAATAGAAATGGCACCAAAAAGAAATTTAGCAACAGTTTCCGTTATCTCAAGGTTTGGAGCAGGGCTAGTCCCTGTTAACACATGGATGGGAGACCACCGGAGAAGTCCAGGGTTGCTGTGCAGAGGCAGGCCATGGCAAACCGTCTCTGAACACCTCTTGCCTTGAAAATCCTACAGGCAGGTGCAGGTGCAAAAAAAGAAAGAAAAAGTTTCATGGGCCGCAGCCCAGATCAAATTCCCAGAGCGAAGAGGCCCTGCACCAGGAGGAGGAGGAGGAGGAACAGATTGGATTTAAAGCCTACCCTTTATTACCAGAAGGAGTCTCAGAGCAGTTTACAATCTCATTTCCCTTCCCCTCCCCACAACAGACTCCCTGTGAAGTAGGTGGGGCTGTGAGAGCTCTTTTGAGAACTGCTCATGACAGAACAGCTCTGAGAGAACTTGTGACTGACCCAAAGTCACCCAGCCGCTGCATGTGGAGGAGTAGGGAGTCAAACCCGGTTCTCCCACATTAGAGCCTGTGTGTCAAACTTGGGGCCTTGTTTACCATGGGATTTCTCTGTTCTGTCTTTTTTGCCTGTAATTGTTCTGTATCTGGACAGGGAGGATGGGCAATGGGTGAGTGAATGGATGCCTGTGTGGGAACTTGCTTTGCTTAGCTGCTTCGCAACTGTTTTCTTAAGAACCTCCCGAATGGGAAGAATGTGAGCGACCTTGAAGCTTGTCTCTGCTAGCTGCTCTATCATAGATAAATAACTATAGGTTTGCAGGTGGGGGGGATGAGAAGCGTGCCCTAGATCTAGGTGGGCTGAGTGGATGACTTGATTATATGGGTCACTGGAGGGGGAGGGTGTTTGAATCATGTATAATATGAGACCGGGTGTCAAAGCCAGTCAGTTCTGACACAGACAGCTTCTACTTGACACAGCTACATATCTCAATAAACAAATCTTTACCAAAAGAGTGTTGTTGGAAGTGAGTTCGTGCAAGAGTCTGACACCGTGCTCTTAACCGCTCACATCTCTAGCCAGGCAGAGCTCTCTCACCAGGCACATGTTCAGCCATTGCCATTTGGATGTCCTGTTCAAAGCAGAGGGACCGACTTCAACTCCTTCCTTACCTATAACGCTCACCTTGAGCCAATCTCTCTCCCTACTCTCGCCGCCCCTTCCCCCAGCCTAACCTACCTGTCAGGGAGATTGTTGTGAAGATAAATTAGAAGAGGGAGAGCCATGTAACCCTGAACTCCTTGAATGAATGATGGGACAACAGATAAGATAACAGAACAGAGTTTGAGCCCAGTGGCACTTTTAAGACCAACAAAGTTTAATTCTGGGTATAAGCTTTCCTGTGCATGGACACTTCTTCAGATACTGAAGGTACTTCGCACATGCTCAGAGAGCTCTCCTTTGTTACTTTCATTCCAAAGTTCAAATAGGAAAGCTTTAGAAGATGCAAGTGATATGGTTGATTCAGACTGTGAGTTTGGAAGGCAAGAGGCCACTGTCTGCAGTGAGAAAGAGGGGATTAAAATGTTCCGATAGATTAGGTGGTAGGTAGGTGGTGACTGTTTACTGATTACTGACAATTTATAATATTATGGTTGTTGTTTATCAAGCTGACAACTTCTCTTGAAATTTGATAAAAATGGTAACAATCTTATTGGAATCGGATAAATTATGACTCATAAGTTACTTGTTAATTTTTCCTTTTATGTTAAAAAAAACCCTCAATTAATTACGAATTAGTGCTATTCTTGTGTTGGGTGACCTTTTGGCCTTCAGTTTGGTATTGATCCGCTGTTCTGTTTCAGAACAACATTCAGTAAAGCATGCAAACAGCCATGACCTTTCCCCTTAGAGTGATGTCCTGTGATTTACAGTATGTAGAATCTATGCAGCATTTTCGGATGTTCAAAGCACTTCTACGTGCATCTTCCAGCAACCCTTCTAGGCAGTCTGCTTTTATTAGCCCTGAATTACCAGCTGAGACAGACTTGGCAAAGGATACTTAGTGAGCATAAGAACATAAGAGAAGCCAATGCTGGATCAGGCCAATGGCCCATCTAGTCCAACACTCTGTGTCACACAGTGGCCAAAAATACCAGGTGCCATCAGGAGGTCCAGCAGTGGGGCCAGGACACTAGAAGCCCTCCCACTGTTGCCCCCCCACCAAGCACCAAGAATACAGAGCATCACTTGCCCCCAGCCTGAGAGTTCCTATCTATACCCTGTGGAACTAGTGGAACTATGTGAGACTTGGTCCCAGGGCAAGGGTTGCCAACTCCAGTTTGGGGAAATTCCTGGAGATTTGGGGATGGAGTCTAGTGACGGTGGTGTCTGGTGAGGGACCTCAATGGTGTCTACTGCCATACAGTCCACACTTCGAATCAGCCATTTTCTCCAGGGTATCTGATCTCTGTAGTCTGGAGGTCTGTTGTAATTCCGGGAGATCTCCAGGCCCCACCTGGGGGCTGGCAACCCAAGGCCTGGGATCACAGCTCTTTTCTGCACCAACAAGTCCCAGGTTAGATGCTGTCCTAAGCAATGCTCCCTCTAAGCTGCGGAGTCCTGTGAGCAGAAATTCTACTTGGTGAGCTACTAGCATTAATGCTGTGAGCCAGCGATTTGGCTGCTGCATAAATTAGTCTGCTCTGGAGCCCTCCTTCCTGAGCTAAGATAAAAATGTGTGAGCTGGAGGCTAAACAACTGTGAGCTAGCTCACACTAACTCAGCTTAGGGGGAACACTGATCCTAAGGGTACTGGGAGTCTATGAATGCTTTTCATACCATCAGAATTTACTTATTACACTTTTGCCTAATAAAGCAAAATATGCTATATGAAAAGCTTCCAGATTTGCTGCGGTTGCCCAGCAGTATAGACATGATGTAACATATTTATTTTAAAACAATGTACATGGGAGGGGGGGTAATTTTCTCTCTCTTGGTGATTCCAGGTTCATTGGCGTGGCTTTAATTTGATGGATGCTACAGATTTTGTAAAACTTAGAAATTGGGGACAGTGTCTGTGTGACTGTTTGTGGGGGAACTCTTTGACAGAAAGCAAGAGATCGATAGGGATTCCGCTTAGTTTCCCCCCCTGAATTAATCACTAATCCCATCAGGTGTCGATTGGTGGGGTGGCGGGTGGGGGAGGGGAGAAGGACCCACCTTGCAAAAACAAAAAAAAAGAGCCAGAAAGAAAAGGAAAAGAGGCCCTTGACAGACAATGTCTCATCCACAGACCGAAAGAACAGCAGTGGATAATTAGTGCGGCTGAACTTCAGCCAAAAACATGAACAAACTCTCCACCCCAAACCCCAGATGCGAATTAGCCGCTGTTTGAAATTCAAATCCTATATCCATATCCAATTTGTGTTGAGTGCCTTCTCTGCTGAGTACCTGGCTGAACAACACCTCTGGAGCTGGCAGCCCGGAAAGCGGTAGGCCATTTTGGGAACAGAATCAAGGGCTTTAGAAAAAGTGTGCTTGTGTGTGTGTGTGGGGGGGGGATTCAGACAAAGCGGTCTACCCATGGCCTGATTCTCTCTTCAGCCCCACTGAAAGCTCAGATAAGCTTACAGACCCCTCTCCTTCCTTGCCTTCTGCCTTTCTCATCTCCACTTCCCATTTGTGAAACAGGAGACAGTGGCCTACCTCACGAGTCTGTTTTTCTTTTTCTTTCAGAGAGGTGACTGAATAAAGCCTGCCCCCGCCTCCCAACTGCTGGTATTCCAAGGAGGTCTCCCATCCAAGTACTCGCCAGAGTCGACCCTGCTTAGCTTCTAAGATCTGATGAGATCGGACTGGCCTGGGCTATCTAGGTCAGTGCTCAAGTCTGTTTTTCTGATGAGTTTAGAAGAAGCCATTAGTTAGCAATCTATGGATCTCCTAGACCAGAGGTGTCAAACTCATTTGTTATGAGGGCTGGATCTGACATAAATGAGATCTTGTTGGGCTGGGCCATGTGTGTCATAAAATGTAATGCCAGTTAGCAGAGATATAAACTTTATAAAGGACACAGACAAACACAATTAAAAAAAATTAAAACTTTAAATAAAACATGCTTAAAACACTAGCACTTTTGCAATATTTTGTCTATTTAACAGTCTCTGATAACTGACACCTCTGCTCTGAATTATTGCATCAAAATGTCTGTGCTGTAGCAATCTTGAATGTGCTGTTCAGGTGTGTATTTGTAAGCTGCAAACCTACATTTGATTTATTGACATTCATTACAGAAATCTCACGCTTAGTGTTTCTAGCCTAGGACCCAGGGGAAAACATGAAATGGCTGGGCATTGCAATCTTTTGTACATAAGTTGCTTAACGTACTGGTCAAGAACATGAGAAGGCATTCTGACACAAACTGAGAGCCATGTGTTTGTCTTCAAAACTATACTCTTCCCCAGAGAAATGTGCTGGGTGAACTTGGTCTGGACACACACTCTCAGCCTAACTCACCCCTCTGGCTTTCTTACTGAGAAATACTGGATCGTGAGGGCATGAATACAGTGAAAAGGAGGAGGGAACCCACTTGCACCCAGGAGAGCCCTGGCATAAGGAGCCCAACAAAACACACACACACTGTAGCAAGACACACAGAAGCTCATACCTCGAACAAAACTTTGTTGCTCTTAAAGGTGCTTGGTATTTCTCCCCTGTGATTGGGGCAGCCCAGCAAATCAAGCTCTCCCTTGTTCCCTCCCTCCCTTTAGGGAGGAGCTTCAGCCAGTGGAAAGAAAGGCTTCCCTTTGTCTCCTGCAGCCTGGCTAGGAAGCAAGCTCTGGCTGTTCCCTTACTCCCCCTGGGAGGAGGAGAGGAAGGAGCCTCAGCCCGTTCTTTACCAGATTCTCTCAATCGAACTGGAGAGGCTTGCCATCTTTCTCTCCTGTGTGATTGAGAGACACTGGTAAAGCAAGCTGCGACATGGCAGCAGGAAGAGAACTGGAAAAGGAAGTAAGAAACAGCCAGGGCTTTGCGGGCCAGATTGGGGCCCTCTGTGGGCCTGATCCGGCCCCTGGGCCACATGTTTGACATCCCTGTCCTAGACAGTAATGGCTCCTTCTAATCGCAAATGTGGGTGATTAAAGTGGGGCAGTGAAATGTGATGTGGTTATGGTTTCTGGTGGGACTCCAAGTATGCAAAAAAAAGAGAGAAAAGAGTAAAGGGTAAAGGTTTCCCTTGCTCTAAAGCCAGTCGAATCTGACTCTAGGGGGCGGTGCTCATCTCAGTTTCCAAGCCAAAGAGCCAGCACTGTCCGAAGACTTTTTCCATGGTCATGTGGCCAGCATGACTAAATGCCGAGGCGCATGGAATGCTGTTACCTTCCCACCGAAGTGGTACCTATTTATCGACTTGCAATTTCTTGCTTTCGAACTGCTAGGTTGGCGGGAGCTCGGGTCAGAGACGGGAGCTCACTCCGTCACATGGCACTTGGGTCTCGAACTGCTGAACTACAGACCTTCCGGTCTGCAGCTTCAGCATCTTAACCTCAGGGCCACCACAGCCCCTTAAAAAAAAATAAAGTCCTGTGTAAGGAAAAATATACAAAAACAGTTTATGATGACTGGGCATATGCATTGCCGTCCAGGGAATAAAAAATGCTGAGAATCGTTCTTTTGAAAGGCAGTGTCATGTAGTGGTTAAGAGTGCCGGGCTAGGATCTGGGAGATGCGAGTTCAAATCCCCACTCTGACATGGATGCTCACAGGGTGACCTTGGGCCAGTCACATTATCTCAGCCTAACCTGCCTCACAGGGTTGTTGTGAGGATAAAATGGAGGAAAGGAGGAGGAGGAGGATGTGGGCTGCTTTGGGTCCCCATTGGGGGGGAAAGGCAGGGCATAAAATAAAAGAAATGTTTAAAAAGTTTAAAAAGGGGGAAATGGACAGGGGCAATGGGAAGTATTGATCTGTTTGAGCCCTGAAATGTTCATTTAGTCCTGGAGTGGGAAATGTGGGTTGGAATCACATTTACCAATAATTTGTTCTCCCCCTCTCAACAATTTTCTCACAGACTTCCAACTTTGTGCATTAGTGTAGATGTAGGCTTACCAGTAAGGCGGTGAAATGAAACCACCTACATATACAATGTCAGAGTTTTTGTATCCTCAGGTAAGCAGGAAAATAATAGGTTTGTAAAGTGGAGAGAGTTGACAAAGAGAAATTTCTCTCCCTTCCCCAAAATACTAGAACTTGAGAAAATTCAATAAAGGTGATGGGCAGTAGGTTCAGGAGAAACAAAAGAAAATACTACTTTACTAACTTACACAGAGAGTGATTACAATGTAGAATTCTCTGCCAGAGGATGTCATGATGGCCACAGGAATAAACAGCTTTAAAAGGAGATTAGGCAGATTAATGGAGGATAGGTCTATTAATGGCTACTAGCCCTGGTGACTGAGGGGAACCTCCAAGTTTAGAAGCACCAGGGCTATTTTTGGGCAGGAACGCACAGGAACGGAGTTCCGGCTGGCTCCTGAGTTGGCCACGCCCAGCAGGAACACATTAGCATAATAAGGCCACACCCAACAGCAGAAACTCATTAGGATTGGCTACATTAGGGGTGTGCGGCCTAACATGCAAAGGAGTTCCTGCTACAAAAAGAACCCTGGTTTGGACAACAAACAAGGTAAACAGAATAAGAAGCAAAAGGTGGGTGTGGCTGGATGAGCACATGTTGTGGCCTAATATGCCAATGAGCTGTGGGTTTTTGGCCTAATATGCCAGTGGGGTTGTAGCCTAATATGCCAATGAGCTGTGCTGTCAGGGGTGTGGCCTAATATGCTAATGAGTTCCTGCTGTTGGGTGTGGCCTATTATGCTAATGAGTTCCTGCTGGGCTTTTTCTACAAAAAAAGCCCTGAGAAGCACTAATCCTTTGAATCCTAGAGCCAGGAGGCAACATCAGGGGAAGGCATCGGCCTCTATGCCCTGACGTTGGCCGTCCAGAGGAACTGGTTGGCCACTGTGTGAGACAGGATGCTGGGGTAGATGGACCACGGGTCTGATCCAGCAGGGCTCTTCTGATGTTCTTAAGGAAACAAACAAACAAAAACAAACAAACAAGCAAACAAAAAGACTGATTCGAGTGCGTAGCTGTGTTGGTCTGAAGCAACGGAACAAACTTGGAGTCCAGTGGCACCTTTAAGACAAATAAAGCTTAATTCTGGGTATAAACTTTCATGTGCATGCACACTTCTTCAGATACATTGAAAAAAGACTTCCTCAACCATCACATATAGGCAGAGAGAGGGTGGAAGGGGGTAAGTTGCCAGGAAGGGCTAATTAGAGTCAAGATGCATCAGTAACTGAGCGATAAGTATAGCTAAGATTGGATTAAAGCAGTTGGTAAGATCTGTGAATAGCAGCAAATTAGCATACAGATAATAAAAGAGTTAACAAGCAGATGTGAGAACTAAGTTTGAGTCCAGTGGCACCTTTAAGACCAACAAAGTTTAATTCTCCATAAAAGCAAGAACTAAGTGACTTAGCTTGTGTTGTGAGATAAGAACCTGATATCTTTGTTAAGCCCTGGGGGTTCCATTGACCTGAGTGAAGACTGAGCGCGTTGAGGGCAGGTTTGCGACAGTTAAGGGAAGGGAAGGAAATCTGAGAGGGAAGGAAAGAGAAACTGGCTTGCGTAAATCCATTTGTATGGATGCAGAGATTAGGATGAGGCAGCCTCTCCCCCCCTCCCCCAATATGCTTTCAGGGTGTGTTGGCCACCGAAGTGTTCTGAAAGGGTTTAGAATTACACCATGTTCCCCCAAGTAGCTCTGAAGCAGGCAGAGCCCCTTATAGTGTTCTGGAGGGGAAGATTAATGGGGTTCATGAAGCATATAGCAGGCTTTCCCCAGTCCCCTACAGGTTACAGGTACAGGAAAAGGTGTGTGAAAATACCCCATCCTTTATCAGCCTTGGAACGCCAGTAATCAGGGCAACTGCACAAAACCTCCAAGGTTCAAAACACGGAAAGTAGAGGGACAAACCTTATGAAGATCATTCAAGAATCCGGGCGCACAACTGTAGCTGTCCATTCAAAAAACTGGAGAGAGGGATTCCCAACTATCTGGAGAGGTTCTTCTCTCATTAGCTCCTATAGATGAGAAGCCAGTTGGCCATTGTGGACTTATTAGCAAGCCGTCAGCCTCACAGAAGACGCCCACTGAACTTCCAGAACACTAGGAACAAATGAGCAAAGTTCGAGTCCTGCAGCACCTTAAGACCGACAACATTTTCTTCAGGGTATAAGCTTCCGTGTGCATGCACACTTCTTCAGATGCATTGAAATGGAAGTTGCCAGTTCATATATATATAGGTAGAGGGCGAGCAGCAAATCGGCATACAGCGTAATAAAATCGTTTGACAGATGCAAGGACCAAACTGGAATAACAAGCTTAATTCATATGGTCAACAACACTTGTTTGGGTTTAATTCTGGGGGGATGAGAACACAGTAAAGGAAATAAGGATACCAAAATCGGTGACTGATGGGCAGATGTACCCTTCTTAATTGTGGAATACTGAGAGTAATTAACTACAAACAAAAGGTATTCAGAATCTCAGTGCAACTATTTAACACATTCCCTAAAAGAGCTGTTCAATACGATGTTCCTACAAGTCTACCACAACGAGATCCACGCTCAAAGGTGGCGTGATAGAAGCGTTCCCCACCCCCCACCCCCAGTCTATGCACACAGATTTCTTTGGTCTGACTCTTATATCTGTGTTTTGGAAATTTTTTCTAAGAATACCAAACACTTAAGGAAGCTGAACTGATTTTTCCTTTGCATCAGCGGGACTCTTATCTCTCTAGAAGCTAGATCTTCTTGGTTACTAAGAGATGAAGATAAACACGTACCTTCGTGTGTGGCTGAATTTTTGGCAGCTGTAGTGGAAGCACGTACCTCAGGTAGTAAGCCTCCGGCTTCCCTTTTAGTGTGCGATGGCTTGCTGTCAATGATTTTTGTCGTGAAAACGGTAATTAAGAAGACGAAGAAGAAATGAAGGAACCCGTGAATTCTTGCTTTTTTTTTTTTTTTTTTAAAGCATCTCCAAGGATGGGCTGCCGGCCAGAGCAGACAATGCAAGGCGTAGGGCTGCCCGCCTCTAGGTTCTCCTGGAGTTGCAACATCTCCAGAATGGGATTCGTTCCCCAGGACGAAATGGCAGCCGGGTGTGTGTGTGTGTCTCTCTCTCTCTACGGCATCCTTTCCCTGCTGAGCCCCCTACAGTTTCCAAACTCTGCCCTCTCCAGTCTCCATCCCTAAATCTCCAGGAATTTTCCAACCCAGAGCTGTCAACCCAATGGTCTATAAGGACAGAAAGGGAAAAGGGAAAAAAAAACTGAACCTAAAACTTAGAATTCAGAACCTAAAAAGGTTAGTCAAGGATAGAAGAGGGCCAACTCTAAAAATCTTACAAAAATATACATATATTTATTACACACAAATTAAAATAACAAAGAAGGGCCCATTCATACCTCACACTGGAGGCTTCATTTGTATTTTTTAATTTCTCTTCCTTGCCCAGTGGCTATACTTTGGAACAATTGATCTCTGGTCTTTATTGCATATTTTGGATATGTATGATTGCCTATATTTTTATATGTCAGCCTATATGTTCTATGGTCCCGTTCACACGAGGGGATTTGGGCCAGTAGCGGGACAGTTCGGGGGCGGATCAAACCAGCGCGATCACACCACAACATCTGGGAAGTGTGGTGCTTCCGTCCCCGAACTGGCCCATCCACCCGATGCTACGGATCAAGTAGGAACCACCTACCGAGGTGGTTCATCTGCCCGCTGCGCCGCAAACCGGGAGTCTGATCGCCGGCGCAAGGATGTGCCGGCGCGTCTCCAGCTCCGAGCCGAACTGGGCATGCTCGGACATGCGCAGTTTGGCCGGCTCCCGGTTAGGGAAATGTTTTCTCCCTGGCATTTGATCGCGCCGGGGAGAAAAGGCGCCACGGCCAGGGGATCCGTGGGATCCCGCCGCGGCGTCTCAACGTTGGCGCGGCTATTAAAAGCTGCGCCTTAAGAGGCTTTTCCCCCGCCGTGTGGCAGGGGCCTATATGTATTAGACCTCTGAGGAAGGCCTTTAAAGGCCGAAACGCGTTAGGTCTACTTCATTAGCCCTTGTATGTTTGTATATATATATTTGTTTGTGAGGTATGAATGGGCCCTTCTTTGTTATTTTAATTTGTGTGTAATAAATATATGTATATTTTTGTATGATTTTTAGAGTTGGCCCTCTTCTATCCTTGACTAACCTTTTTAGGTTCTGAACCCAATGGTCTAGCCAGGGCACTGCCCTGGCCCCGGTGTAAGGACCAAGCGACAGGGATCTCTGTTTCATTTTTTTTTAGAGGGTGGGGGAAGAATCCAGGCCAGGCGCTTTCAGTTGGGGAAAAGGTACCAGAGGCGATCGTTTTGTTTTACCGGTTTAAATGCTTTAAAGTGTGTGATTCACATCTTTTTTTTTATTTGACGGATGATGGGGACACCTTTTCTAAAGCGGAAAGGATAATAATAATAATAATAATAATAATAATAATAATATACTTTATTGTCATTGTACATAGTACAACGAAATTAAGATGCAGTCATTCATCTACAACCATACTCATATACACTCACACAAGGCTATGGCCTTGATCCAGACCAAGCCCTGTGCAGCTGCAAAAATATACATCTGAGGATCTGCTCACGAGTGGCACGCTTCATTCAGCCCAAAATATAGATTCATACGTGTGTGTGTGTGTGTGCCCTTCTGCGTTTTGCTAAAATTGCCAAATCCTGCCCCCCCCCCGGTACTCCACTAATGTTCAGTTGCTCTCAGCTCCGTGGAGACACCAGTGAACATGTTCATTTCTCATCTGGCTATTCTGGAGATTTGTTTTCCTTCCCAAATTTACAAGCCAATGTTTTCTGCATACTTGGTGAGTCCCCAAGTTGGTGAGTTGGACTAGATATGCATAAACCCTGTCACTTTTTCCTGCTGTACTTTAAGCAGCAGCTGAAGAGTTGGTTTCTATACCCTGCTTTTCTCTACGCTAAGTCGTCTCGAAGTGGCTTCCAATTGCCTTCTCTTTCCTCTCCCCACAAACAGGCTCCTTGTGAGGTGGGTGGGGCTGAGCTCTGAGAGAAGCGTGACTAGCCCAAGGTCACCCAGCAGGCTTCTTGTGGAGGAGTGGGGAATCAAACCTGGCTCTCCAGCTTAGAATCCACCACTCTTAACCACTACACCACACCAGCACTTGAGGTTGTGATCAGAAGGAGCAATTACGATTGATATGAGACCCATATATCACTTACTAACGGTTTCCTCCAGATCAAACTTCTCTGTCAGAACAACAGTCTTGCGAGGGAGGCCACTGCCTCCTGCTTTACAAATGGAAAACTGAGATAAGGGACGTAGGGTTACCAACTCCAGCTTGGTAAATTCCTGGAGATTTGGGGGGTGGAGTCTGGAGAGGGGGGTGGTGTTTGGAGGGAAGAGGGGTCTCAGCCGGGATGCAATAAAATAATGCAACTGCAAGATGTGATAGTCCCGCTGTACACTGCGTCAGTCAGGCCACACCTAGAGGATTGTGCGCAGTTCTGGAGGCCTCACGTCAAGAAGGATGAGGACAGAATGGAGCGGGTGCAGAGGAGAGCGAGGAGGATAACCAAGCCCTACAAGGAATGGCTGAGGGACTTGGGAACGTTCAGGCTGAAGAAGAGGAGGTTGCGGGGGGGGGGGACATGATTGCTCATTTGAAGGGCTGTCCCTTAGAGGAGGGCAGGGAGCTGTTCCTGTTGGCTGCAGAGGAGAGGACTCGCAACAATGGGTTTAAACGAAGGGCGGGAAGGTCCCGGCTGGATATTAGGAAATGCTTTTTGACAGTCAGAGTTGTGCAACAGTGGAATCAGCTGCCTACGGAGGTGGTGAGCTCCGGTGGGGGGGCACCGGCAGTCTTGAAGCAGCGGCTGGACGAACCCTTGTCAGGGATGCTCTAGGCTGATCCTGCGCTGAGCACGGGGTTGGACTAGATGGCCCGTTTGGCCCCTTCCAACTCTGTGATTCTGTGATTCTCCCATTTCCTCCAAGAGAAGAGAAGAGATTGGATATATCCCCCGCCCTTTACTCTCCAAAGGTGTCTCAGAGCGGCTTACAAACTCCTTCCCCTTCCCCTTCCCACCCAGTGAGGTAGGCAGGGCTGAGAGAGCTCTGACAGAAACGGCTCTTTCCAAGAACAGTTCTTATCAGAACTGTGGCTTGCCCAAGGTCATCCAGCCAGGTGCAAGTGGAGGAGTGGGGATTCAAACCCGGTTCTCCCAGAACAGAGTCCGCGCACTTAGCCAGGACATCAAACTGTGGTGATCTCTGTATTCTGGAGATGAGGTGTAATTCTGGGAAATCTCCAGCCCCAACTGGAGTCTGGCAACCCTAGAACGGAGGCCAAATCGCTTACCCAGCAGGGGCTCGACTGGAGGGGGATGGAGAGAAAAACCGGGAAATGGTTCGTCTGCTTTGATCAGCATCCTCCCCCCTTTGGTTTGTGGAGTGTGAACTCATCCTGCGAGGACTGCAGTCCTACTCCTCCTTGCTTCCTTTTCAGGCGACACCCGTCACCCTGGGAGTGACTTAAGAGCCAGGGTGGTGGGACAGGTCTGGATCCTGGGGGGCAAAGGCCTTCACCCCGTCACCACCGCAAAAGGTCAGGGCTGCGACTTTAATTATTTTGGAGTTGTTTTCCCACATCTGTCTCTTCAAACGGCTCTTTTTCGTCCAGGTAATTAGCAACCGAAGCGGAGTCTGGGGAGGGAGGCGGTCGGTGACAGGGCGGGGAGGGGAGCTGGACTTCGCCCTTTCCTGACCTGATTCTTCCAACCTGTCTGATTAATTCTCCCGGTCATGTGGCAGCTGCTGGCAACCTGTTGCTTGGCTTCCAGACGTTTCCAAGGGAACCGCTCCCGTCTCCCGCACAACAAGGCCGTCGCAAAGTGGGAATGATCAGCCGATGCTACCTAGACCTGCAAAGCCAACCGGGGAAGGGAGGGAACTGCCATCAGCCGGCTTGCAAAAACAAGATGCCTTTTGAATGTTTACATGTCCTCGAAAACGTACCGGTAGTTGCTGACCAGGAAAACTGTGTTTGAGCCGCACAAGGCTGACTGCCTCTAAGTGGTCTGGAGGCCTCCCAGAAAGACAACTGATCTCTATAGAGATAAGTCCCTCGGGAGAAAATGACTGCTTTGGACGGAAGACTATCGTTGTTGTTCAGTTGCACTCTTTGCGACCCCATGGACTAGATCCCTCCAGGCCCTCCTGTCTTCCGCTGTCCTCTGAAGTTTGCTCAGTTTCATGTTCGTCCTATGTAGTATTGTTCTTTGCAGCATCGGACTTTCCTTTCACCATCAGACACATCCACAGCTGAGCGTCCTTTCGGCTTTGGCCCAGCCGCTTCACTCTTTCTGGGGTTACTTGTACTTGCCCTCTGCTCTTCCTCAGTAGCATATTGGACACCTTCCGACCTGAGGGGCTCATCTTCCGGTGTCATATCTTTTAGCCTTTTGATACTGTCCATGGGGTTTTCTTGGCAAAAGTACTGGAGTGGGTTGCCATTTCCTTCTCCAGGGGGATCACGCTTGGTCTGAGTTCTCTGCTGTAGCCTGTCCGTCTTGGGTGGCCCTTCACGGCATAGCCCACAGCTTCATTGAACTACGCAAGCCCCCTCGCCACGACAAGGCAGTGATCGTAGGGCATCATTATTCGGATATTCGGTTAATATAGCAGACTTTGCCCAGTCCTAGAAGTGTGATACCGAGCGCAGTAAATAAGTCTCCCAAGAAGTAGATTGCAAAAAAAGGTAAAAACTTACATTTATTCAAGTAGATCCAGTTCACGTTCAGGATGCAGTCGAAAGAAGAGAAAGAGAGGCCTAATCTAAAGAGTCCTTTCCCTATCACCAACGGCCAGATTGTCCGGCGTCAAGTTTGTGGGAGTAAGAGGTCATTGGCTCTACAGGAGAGACCTGCAGCGAGGTGTGTTTCTCCATGGAAGACCATGTGAGAAGAGGGTGAGGACAAAGGGAGAGAGGAGGGGGTCAAAGGGCAGCTCCCAGGTTAGACAAAGAGAGGCATCCCATTCAAGGAGATAACACCTATACACCCTTAGAGTGATGTAGTGCCCCCTAATGTCCAGGCATGTTGAGCCACTCCAACAATTATACCCCGCTGAGGTCCCTCCCCTCCCCAAACCTCACTGACCCCAGGTCTCCAGAAATTCCCCAACAAAGTTGGCAACCCAAAACTAGATCGGGTTCTAGGAGATGAATCGTTTTCAGATCAGGGACCCTTTAGAGAGATCAACTCTGGCTTGGCAAATTCCTGGAGATCTGGGGAGGATACCTGGAGACCGGGCAGTTTCAGGAGGAAGGAAAAAGCTCAGCAAGCGCGTGTTGCCTTATGGTCCACTCTCTGAGGGGCCGTTTCCTCCAGGAGAACTGATCTCTGTAGTCTGGAGATCAACTGAATTCTGGGGGAACGCCAGACCCCCCACCTGGAGGTTAGCGACCCCCGCCCTTCCCCCTGTGCCTCAAACAGCCTCAGAGCTATTGGTGGCCTGAGTGGCAGTAGGGTTGCCAACCTCCAGGAGGTCCCTGGATTTCTCCTGAAATTACACCAGACTCCAGAAATCAGTTCTCCTGGAGGAAGTAGCTGCTTTGGAGGGTCAGCTCTATGACATCACATCCTGCTTAGGTCCCGCCTCTTCCCCAAATTCCACCTCCAAATCTCTTGGAATTTCCCAAGCTGGAGTTGGCAATGCTACGCGTGGAGGAAGCCCACCACTTGTTCCCTCCCCCCAGGAGCAAATGGCAGCGCCTTGTGGCTGTGTTGAGGGTAAGCTAAGGTGCCCAGGAGCGGGAAGAATGATCATTTAATTATATTCTTACCTTCTCTAAGACAGCCTTCTCTAAGAGAGTGTTGGACTAGTATCCGGAAGACTCAGGTTCGAATCCCCACCCCTGCCACAGAAACTCACTGGGTGACCTTGGGTCAGTCACACTCTCTCATCCTAACCTACCTCACAGGGTTGTTGTGAGGGGAAAATGGAGGAGACGAGGATGATATCGGCTGCTTTGGGACTGAGAAGAAAGGTGGGGTATGCACCAATTAAATAAAGAAATGAGCTCAGGATGGCTTATATTGTCCTCCGCTCCTCCACTGTATCTTCCCACCAACCTTTGCAAGATAGGTTATATTGACAGAAGGTGAGCTTTATGGTTTGAAACCAGGACTCCTTGGTTCAGTCTCTGATCTGTACACCCCACCACCACCCACTCCCCATACATCTCATCCCCCATGGCTGCTGTTTGCCAATTAAAAAAAACCACATTTGATATCTAATCATGGTGCTGGCAATGTTTTGTTTCAGAGGAGTGCCAGTGGGTTTTAAGAAACCAAAAAAATTTAGAGAGAGCTTGGGGGGGGGGGATTTTGCAGAGGCAGGTAGACAGCTGGGTGGCTGAAGTGTAGTGGGTTAGACGCATGAATGAAACCCCGAGACTGATGTAGTGATCAGCATGGTTTACTGGAACACAACATTGCATACAAACAACGGCCGGCTGGCCAACTATATACAAACCAGGGGACACACCCCTGGGTCCCATTGGCAGGTTTAAATCTCCCGCCAAGGTCCCATTGGTCCCCCAATGGAGGGACCAGGATCCTAGTCCCTATTGTTACTCCGGATTCAAGCTCCGGAGTGTGCGCTGGCCTCTGGTGGCGGTCAGCGGACACAACAGTGGCAAACCTGCGTACTGACCATATGGTGACTTGCCTGCCTGGTGCGAAGGTAGCGGATATTGCACGTGTTTTAGATAGGCTGGTAGATAGTGCTGGGGAGGAGCCAGTGGTCGTGGTGCATGTCGGCACCAACGATGTGGGGAAATGCAGTCGTGAGGTCCTGGAGGAGAAATTTAGGCTGCTGGGCAGGAAACTTAGGTCCAGGACCTCCAAGGTAGCCTTCTCAGAAGTGCTACCTGTTCCACGCGCAGGGCCGGAGAGACAGGCACAGATCAGGAGTCTCAATGCGTGGATGAGACGATGGTGTAGGGGGGAAGGGTTCAGGTTTGTTAGGCACTGGGATACTTTTTGGAACAAGAGGGAGCTGTACAGGCGAGACGGTCTCCACTTGTCCCAAGAAGGAACCAGGCTGCTGGCGCTTAAAATCAAAAAGGTGGCAGAGCAGCTTTTAAACTGAATATTGGGGGAAAGCCGACAGGAGATGAAAAGTCTCTGGTTCGGGTTGGCTCATCTGAGAGAGGTGAGGGGGTACCGGTTGCTTTTCTACAGGGAGGTGGATTGAAATTGTCCACAGAGGCCATGGCTGGTGACATGGACTGCCGGACAACGACTCGAGATAGCAAGAGGAAGGATGCAGGCTTAACTTGTAAGGGAAATTACAGCTGTTTCTATACAAATGCTAGAAGTGTCCGAGGTAAAATCGGGGAGTTGGAGTGCTTGGTGAGGGAGGGAAAAATAGACATTGTGGGTATTTCAGAAACTTGGTGGGATGAGGAAAATCAGTGGGACACAGTGATTCCCGGTTATATATTATATCGGAAGGATAGGGGGGGAAGGGTTGGAGGTGGGGTAGCTCTGTATGTCAGAGAGGGTATAAAGTCTAGAAAGATTGAGAGGCTAAGTGAATTGGATTCGCTTCTGGAAGTTCTATGGGTTGAAATAGGGGGGCCAAAAGGAAACTTAACACTGGGAGTTTGTTATCGCCCACCAGATCAAAAGATAGAGGAGGATTATAAAATGATGAATGCCTTAAAGATAGCAACTAGACAAAAACACTGTGTAATAATAGGTGATTTTAACTACCCACACATTGATTGGGTCAATATGTGTTCTAGCCGGGAAAAAGAGATTGAGTTTCTAGACACTCTAAATGACTGTGCTATGGAGCAGATGGTCACGGAACCTACCAGGGGAGAGGCGATCCTTGATTTGGTCCTAAGTAACACTCAAGACCTGGTGAGAGATGTAAAAGTGATTGCACCGCTTGGAAACAGTGATCATAATGTTGTTGAGTTCATCATTTGTACAAATAGAGAATTGGCCAAAAAGACTCACACAACCATTTTTAACTTTAAAAGGGGTAATTTCTCTGATATGAGGGGACACGTGGGGAGGAAACTGAAAGGAAAAGTAGAAAGGGTCAAAACAATTGGGGAAGCTTGGGATCTATTTAAAACTACGATCCTAGAAGCTCAAAAAATATATATTCCGCAGGTTAGGAAAGGCACAAACAGGTATAGGAAAAAGCCTGCATGGTTAACAAACAGAGTAATGGAGGCTGTAAAAAGTAAAAAGAATTCCTTTAAGCAGTGGAAAGCTAGTCACAGTGAGGCTGATAAAACGGAACACAGGCTATGGCAAATAAAATGCAAGTCTGAGGTCAGGCAGGCAAAAAGGGAATATGAGGAGCATATAGCAAAAAACGTAAAAACCAACAATAAAACTTTCTTCAAATACATTAGAAACAGGAAACCAGCCAGGGAGGCAGTGGGGCCCTTGGACGACCAAGGGGTAAAAGGAGTATTGAAGGATGATAGGGAAATGGCTGAGAAGCTAAATGCATTTTTTGCCTCCGTCTTCACTGTGGAAGATGAGAAGTGCTTGCCCACTCCAGAACCACTGATTTCAGGAGGGGTGTTGAAAGACCTGAGTCAGATTGAGGTGACGAGAGAGGAGGTCCTAAAACTGATAGACAACTTAAAAACTGAAAAATCACCAGGCCCAGATGGCATACATCCGAGAGTTCTGAAAGAACTCAAATGTGAACTTGTAGATCTCCTGACAAAGATATGTAATCTTTCCTTAAAATCTGCCTCCATTCCTGAGGATTGGAAGGTAGCTAATGTCACTCCCATCTTTAAAAAGGGTTCCAGAGGAGATCCGGGAAATTACAGGCCAGTCAGTCTGACGTCGATACCGGGTAAATTGGTGGAAACCATTATTAAGGAAAGAATTAGTAGGCACATAGATGAACAAAACCTATTGAGGCAGACTCAGCACGGTTTCTGTAAGGGAAGATCTTGTCTCACTAACCTGTTAGTGTTCTTTGAGGGGGTGAACAAACATGTGGACAAGGGGGATCCAATAGATATTATTTACCTTGACTTCCAGAAAGCTTTTGATAAAGTTCCTCATCAAAGGCTCCTAAGTAAGCTCAAAAATCATGGGATAGAAGGACAAGTCCTTTTATGGATCAAAAACTGGCTAGTTCATAGAAAACAGAGAGTGAGTGTAGGTGGGCAATTTTCTCAGTGGAGGGTGGTAAGCAGTGGGGTACCGCAGGGATCAGTACTTGGTCCACTGCTTTTTAACTTGTTCATTAATGATTTGGAGATGGGAGTAAGCAGTGAAGTGGCTAAATTTGCGGATGATACAAAGTTGTTCAGGGTGGTGAAAACCAGTGAGGATTGTGAGGCACTCCAAGGGGATCTGTCAAGGATGGGCGAGTGGGCGTCAACATGGCAAATGGGGTTCAATGTGGCCAAGTGCAAGGTGATGCACATTGGAGCCAAAAATCCTAAATATAAATACACATTGATGGGGTCTGAACTGGCAGAGACTGAGCAAGAGAGAGATCTTGGAGTTGTAGTGGATAACTCACTGAAAATGTCGAGACAGTGTGTGACTGCAATAAAGAAGGCCAATGCTATGCTGGGGATTATTAGGAAGGGTATTGAAAACAGATCAGCCAATATAATAATGCCCCTATATAAATCAATGGTGAGACCTCATTTGGAATACTGTGTGCAGTTCTGGGCACCACACCTTAAAAAGGATATTATAGCTTTGGAAAAAGTGCAGAAAAGGGCAACTCGAATGATAAAAGGGTTGGAACACTTTCCCTATGAGGAAAGGTTAAAGCGCTTAGGGCTCTTTAGCTTGGAGAAAAGACGACTGAGGGGTGACATGATCGAGGTTTATAAGATTATGCATGGGAAAGAGCAGGTAAAGAAAGAGGTACTTTTCTCCCTTTCTCACAATACAAGAACTCGTGGGCACTCCATGAAACTGCAGAGCGGTCGGGTTAGAACGGATAAAAGGAAGTACTTCTTCACCCAAAGAGTGATTAACACATGGAATTCACTGCCACAGGAAGTGGTGGGTGCTACAAGCATGGACGGCTTCAAAAGGGAATTAGATAAGCATATGGAGCAGAGGTCCATCAGTGGCTATTAGCCACAAGGTATAGCTAGGGGCTCTGGGGCAAGTGATGCTCTGTCTTCTTGGTGCTTGGGGGGGGGGTCAACAGTGGGAGGGCTGTCCTGGCCCCACTGGTGGACCTCCTGATGGCACCTGGTATTTCTGGCCACTGTGTGACACAGAGTGTTGGGCTGGATGGGCCTTTGGCCTGATCCAACATTGGCGTCTCTTATGTTCTTATGTTCTTAAACGTGCTCAAAATGACTCTGCTTTTAGACTCTCTTTTTTAAATTAAAAAACAACAACACTTTGCTTGCTCAGGAGAAAGAAATCCTGAACACTCTCAAGTGTTCAGTGCCAGAATTTCTTCCTAACATACAAGTCACAAAAGTTGCAGCAGTCAGCATGGCATGAGTGTTAGAATGTTGGAGTCTGATCTTGGAGTCCTGGGTTCGAATTCGCATGCAGCCATGAAGTTTGTTGGGTGACTTTTGGGCCCAGTCCCAGCCTAACCAACTTCATGCAGCGGTTGTGCTGATAAGACGGAGGAGGAAAGAACCACGTTCACCGCCCTGAACCTCATGGGAAGAAAGATGGGATGAAAATGTACTTGGTAGATACATTTTACCCATAGCAAGTGTCTGCACAAGTATCTGAACTTTCCCCCTGTGCCTCAAACAGCCTCAGAGCTTTTGTTTACCCAGATGAGTAGAGTTGCTAACCTCCAGGCAGGCCCTGAATTTCTCTTGAAATTACAACTAATCTCCAGAACAGATTCGATTCCTGCCAGGCAGAGATGGTTATTGCATAAATGAGGAGCCATAATGGAAAAGGCCCTGTGCTTGTGGTATGGTTGCCAACATCCAGGTGATACCTGGAGATCTTCTGCTACTACAGTTGATCTCAGATGACCAAGATCAGTTCCCCAGGAGAAAATGGCTGCTTTGGAGGGTGGACTTTAGGGCATCACACATCCCTGTCGAGGCCCCTTCCTTCCCAAACCTCGCCCTCTTCAGATTCCTCCCCACAGCTCCAGGACTTTCCCATCATGGGGCTGGCAAACTAATTTGTAACACTCAGGGATAACACGAGCTAGTAGAAGAAGAAGAAGAAGAAGAGATTGGATTTATACCCCGCCCTTCACTACCCAAAGGTGTCTCAGAGCAGCTTACAAACTCCTTTCCCTTCCCCTCCCCACAACAGACACCCTGTGAGCTAGGTGGGGCTGAGAGAGCTCTGACAGAAACTGCTCTTGTTCAAGGACAGCTGTGCCAGAACTATGGCTTGCCCAAGGTCATCCAGCAGGTGCAAGTGGAGGAGTGGGGAATCAAACCCGGTTCTCCCAGATTAGAGTCCGCGCACATTTCAACGCTTGCCTCCCTCAAAGAGCTAGCCCTGTCTGAGCCTCCCTTCGAAACCCTTTTCTTACTGTGTCTCGTGAGGCCTGCTCCCCGCGCTCTTTCTGCCACCCTGTTTAAATTGCACATGGATTTTTCTAAAAATTGTCACCGTTCCTTTCCCCCCGCAAGCAGGCCGATGCCTCTTGGCCTACTCCTTCCGTTTCAGATCCTTCCTTCTGAGCCCAGATTCCACTTCTACCCAGAATTCCCCTTTGGCGCCTGCGGCGGGAACTGAGCTTCCAATTTCGTGGCTCGTGGGGAAGTGCGCCAAATCAGGCGCCCTGGACGCAGGCGTGGGTTTCATCCAGGCCGGAGAGCGCTTTGTGCTCCTGAGGCAATCACAGTTATCCGCTCTCACACACGTACAGAGGTGTCCGTGTGCTTGATCAGGGCAACCGTTCATGCTGGCCTGGCCGCTCATCCCTCACTGCCGATTGAATTATTTCTCACTGTGAGCATCCATCACGCACCGGCCTGTCGTGGCCTTCACTCGGCGGTGGCTTGGTGCACAGGGGGATGGGTTCGACAGAGCTCGTTGGGGAAGGGCAAAAAAGGGATGCCCCCGGAGCTCTGTCCGATGGGACTGCCACTGCGTTTCTGAGAGAGACCTGTCCTCCTCCAACCCATCGTGGCTTTCAGGAGATAAAAGATTTCCTCCTCCAGACGGTAGTCTGACTTGTTATCTGCAGCACTAGAAATGGATTGTGTTTTTCATTCATGACTGCTTATTGCAAAGGGAAGTCCTGGGGGGGGGACTGAGGGAGGGCAGAAAAGAGGGAAATGGTGTGTGTGTGTGGGGGAACCTCAGCTATAGCTTGACAGAGCTCAAGCCGAGAGAGCTGCTAGACAGGGGCAGATGAACCATGAAGCAGACCAGGCACGTGCTTAGGGCACCAGGGCCAAAGGGGGCACCACAAACTTGGGGAAAGGGTGAAAAGCTTAGTGTGTACAGTCTATTGTGTCATCATATGAATGAGTTTTTGTATTGCTGCAAACCTGCGTTGTATATCTGGTCAGACAGGTCAATGACTAAAACGGACTGGGTCAGTGTGGAAAGGAGGGGAGCACCAAGATTGGTCCGTGTTCAGGGCACCAGTGAGCCTTCATCCGCCCCAGCTGCTAGGCATATATCAGAGACTGTGCCCAGGGCTATGCCCTTTGGCATAAGGTAGATGGCTACAGGAGCTGCGGTGGCTCAAGTGGTTAAGACGCTGAACTGCAGGCTGTGGAAGGTCGGTAGTTCAGCAGCTCGAGACCAGAGTGTGCCACATGACGTAGTGAGCTCCCGTCTCTAGTTCCAGCTCCTGCCAACCTAGCAGTTCAAAAGCAAGAAATTGCAAGTAGATAAATAGGTACCACTTCGGTGGGAAGGTAACAGTGTTCCGTGCGCCTTGGTGTTTAGTCATGCCGGCCACATGACCACTGAAACGTCTTCGGACAGCGCTGGCTCTTCGGCTTGGAAACGGAGATGAGCACCGCAACACTAGAGTCAGATTCGACTGGCTTTCGAGCAAGGGAACCTTTACCTTTACTAGATGGCTACAAACCATGGGTTGCCAGCTCTGAGTTGGGAAATTCCTGGAGATTTGGGAGAGGGTGGAAGGGGTGGATTGGGGAGGGGGAGGGACCTCAGCAGGATATAACGCTATGGAGTCCACCCACCAAAGCAGCCATTTTCTCCAGGGGAACTGATCTCGATCATCTGGCGATTAATTGTAATAGCAGGAGATTTCCAGGTGCCATAGGGTTGCCAGGTTTGGGTTGGGAGATTCCTGGAGATTTAGGGGGTGGAGCCTGAGGAGGGCGGGGTTTTAGGAGGGACTTGTAGTGTTATAGAGTCCACCTTCCAAAATGGCTGTTTTCTCCAGGTGATCTGTTCCCTGCCGCCTGGAGATCAGCTGTAATAGTGGGATATCTCGAGCCACCACCTGGACGCTGCACCCCACCAATGTTCACTGTGCAAAAATGATTCTAGTCCCATTACAGTCCATGGATTTGCTGCTGCTTCTTTTTTGTTTCTTTATCTTACGTCATGCAGTGATGCTACTGCGGCTGCTTCCAACAATTGCCATGCGACTACAGATTTCCCAGGCAAACAATCTGTTTCCCTCAGTGCTTCGTCGGGTCGCTTTATACTTGGAGCCCATGCTCTACGTCTCCTGCTCAGAATTAATCTTGTATTTTCTCGGCATCTGCTGGCTCTCGTTCCACCTGGAGGCTGGCAACCTTAACGTACCAACTGGAGGCTAGCTACCACAAGCTCAGGGCCTTTTCCATTGTGGCTCCTCACTCGTGCAATAACTGCCTCTGCCTGGCAGGAGCCAAATTTGTCCTTTGTAGTGTATGGGTTAGATCTTTGTATTTGCCCGGTCCTTTTCAAATGGTTGATCTTTTGCTGTTTGTTTATCAGGAGGAGGAGGAGGAGAAGAAGAAGACTCATGTTGATCCCATCCATGGGGCATTCCAGGCAACAGATGAGCAGAAGTGGTTTGCCATTGCCTTCCTCTGTGTTATAGCCTCAGTCTTCCTTGGTGGTCTCCCATCCAGGGGTCATTTCCTGCAGGAGCGCACAGGAGCAGAGCTCCGGCAGTAAAGAGCCCAGGGGGCGGGCACATGCAACAAGCCCCACCCCCTGCTCCCAGCAGCCCTCAGTCAGAGCAAGAAGCAGCCAGGTAAGTTGCAGAGCTCCCCCCCGGCCCCCTGGTCCAAAACAGTCCAGTAGCACCTTTAAGACGAAGTTTTATTCAGGTACAAGCTCTCCCTCCTCTGTGAGGACAGATCTGCACGTCCCCCCCCCAATAGCTAGCAATCCAAAATAGTCCAGTGGAGCCTGAGCGGTGGGTGTTGCCTTCTGACACACTTCCGGTGATGTCAGGGGGTGTAGTATATGCGAATAAGTTATGCTAATGAGTTATGCTAATGAGCTCCGGAACCTCTTTTTCTACGAAATGACCCATCCAAGTACTGACCGTGGCCAATCCTGTTTCGCTCTGAAGCTCTAATGAGCATGGGTTAAACTGGGTGATTCGGGCTGCCATTCTTTGCTGTTGAGAATTAAATGAAATATTATCTGTAACTACTTCGTTTGGCAAAGGTTTCAGTTTGTTGCCTCTCTTTTCAATTTTATTGTAGCTGATTTTTCAGTGCTCGGTTGGTTATTTATATTAATTGCTGGAAAGTGCTTCAGAATTTTTTTTTTTTTAAAAATATGGCATATAAATCTATCAAACAAATTAATAAGCCGTAACCTGTAAACACTGGAGATAGATCAAGATGGGTGGCCGTGTTAGTCCGTCTGTAGCAGCAGAAAACAGCAAGAGTCCAGCAGCACCTTCAAGACTAATTTGTCAGCAGTGACTCACGAAAGCTCCTACCCTGCCACAAATTTTGTTAGTCTTTGTTAGGCCCAGGGCTCTACTGGTAGCAGGAGCTCCTTTACATATTAGGCCACACACCCCTAGTGTAGCCAATCCTCCAAGAGCTTACAGAGCTCTTCTTACTGGGGCTACTGTAAACTCTTGGAGGATTGGCTACACTAGGGGTGTGTGGCCTAATATGCAAAGGAGCTCCTGCTACCCATTATTCATTAGCACTGGGACAGTATAAAGGGACATAATGCACAGCCTCGGTCATCTGGCAATAGTTGCTCACGGGCCAAATACAAGCCCCGGGATGGGCCGGTTTGGGCCCATGGGCCGTATGTTTGACATCCCTGCCTTAATTAGTTGATGCCCTGACTTGGATAGCCCAGGCTAGATCTCGGAATCTAAGCAGGGCTGGCTATGGTTAGTAACTTGATGGGAGACCACCAAGGAAGTCCGGGGCTGCAACATGGAGGCAGGCAACGGCAAGCCACCCCTGAACATCTCTTGCCTTGAATATGGGTCATCATGACTTAGCCCTGACATGACAGCTTAAAAAGAAAAGAAAAGGTGCCTGTTCTGTTTCCGTTAATTTAGTTTTACTTATTCAGATCTCCAAAGCTTTATCGTTCCCTTTCAATGAATTAATTTTTCAGTATCCTCTGTCCCCTCACTCCGGCGCCAGCAAATTCTGGGAAGTCAACTCTCTGTCACTGTGGCCCCGGTCACACGAGCGGGATAATCCGCAGGGGACGGGAGGCTTTTTGAGCCCGAGCAAAAAGACGCGCGGTAGCGCGATCTCACCTTCCCCCGAGGCTCCGTGCCCAAGCCACCGGCAGCCGATCACGCCACGTGAGGTAACACAGCAGCAAGGCATTTGTGCGCATGCGTGGGACGCCGACGGGCGCTGGCTGCGACGGGCTACCACCACTTCCTGATCAGACGCCCGCACGCGCCACGCATTATCGGGAAACTAGTACATGGTTCCCGGTAGCTTTTAAATCCGCGTCTTCGGGCCGAAGCTGCGGGTTAGAGACGGGAGTGCGACATTTCCCAGATGTTCAGGTATGATCGCGCAGCTTGAATCCTCAGGCAAGCCGTCCCTCCCGTGGGGCAAATTTGCCGTGTGAACGGTGCCTGTGTTATGTGGCACAATCAGGTCAAGCGAAATAAGATCTTCCTTTTGAACATGATTTTCCCCATAACATTTGCAAGCAAGGAAAGATTTTAGATTAAAAGGTATAACCAACTACCAATAGGGTTACCAGATGTCCTCTTTTTAGAGGACATGTCCTGGTTTTTTTTTTTTTTTTTTGGTGTCTGCCCTCTTTTGGGCTCTTTTTAAAAAACTGATGAAAATATCCTCTTTTGGGTTTGGAAGGGAATATTCCTCGTTAGTAGCCATTATTACAGCTTAAATAGTCAGGGGATCTCAAATGAGATTTGTCACCGTGATCACTTCTTTGAAGTAGTACGTCCGGAAATATGTCCTCTTTTTTTTGCTACGTTACCACCAGTCTTCAGCTCTTGAGTCTCTCTTGTTGGAGAAATTAATCACCTGATACCAATTTGCATTATGCACTATGGGAAAAGTCTGAATTGTGTGCTTTATTTATGAGTCAGCTTGATGTAGTGATCATCAGACCGAGTTTGTAAGAGTAGAATGAGGGATGCCCAGGTACAAATCCCGGCTCTGCTGTGAAACTCGTTGGGTGTCTGTGGTGGAAACAGGATGAAGTTGAGTAGGATGAAGCTCTGAGCTAACTGTACTTTAGGCTCAAGGCTTCATTATGTTTAGGAGTATGTTCTATTGAAACACCTCCGGATCCCCTGTAGTTGCCTGGAACCTTTCCAGATAGCCCTTCCCGCACACGAGCCTCTCTTTGTTTTTGAATCACCAGCTGCCCACATTCATGAGAATGGGTGACGTGAGTTCCTCATGAAGTGTCAGCAGTGTGTAAACTGCATGAGCCCCGCAGGTCCCCTCTTCAGACACTTTCATGACAATATTGGAGATACTTATGAGAAAAGTTTAGTCCCCTTTTTACTAAATAGTTAGCTGGACAGATAGGACACCGTTGAAGGCCAAACAACATATTTTATTTCACAGGGGGGAAAATAGGTATTCAGTGAAATGCGTAAAATGACTCTCTTTTAAAAATTTTATTGAAGAACAACATAGATAATCAGAACCAGTATACAAAGCTAGATTTATTGTTTGCTTTGTATACTGGGTAAAATGACCCTCAGTTGTGATCCACTGGTTACAGCCTTTTCCCCAAGGGATTTGATACAATAAAATAAACACTGAGGCAGTGTTCCCTCTAAGCTGAGTTAGTGTGAGCTAGCTCATAGTATTTTAGCCTCCGGCTCACACATTTTTGCCTCGGCTCAGGAAGGATGGCTCCAGAGCCAGGGGTCATTTCCTGCAGGAGCGCACAGGAGCGGAGCTCCGGCAGTAAAGAGCCCAGGGGGCGGGCACATGCAACAAGCCCCACCCCCTGCTCCCAGCAGCCCTCAGTCAGAGCAAGAAGCAGCCAGGTAAGTTGCAGAGCCCCCCCTGGCCCCCCAGTCCAAAACAGTCCAGTGGGACCTTTAAGACCAAGTTTTATTCAGGTACAAGCTCTCCTTCCTCTGCGAGGACAGATCTGCACGTTCCCCCCCTCCCCAATAGCTAGCAATCCAAAACAGTCCGGTGGGTGTTGCTTTCTGACACACTTCCGGTGATGTCAGGGGGTGTGGCATATGCTAATGAGTTATGCTAATGAGTTATGCTAATGAGCTCCTGCACCTCTTTTTCTACGAAATGACCCCTGTCCAGAGCAAACTAATTTCTGCAGTAGCCAAATTGCTCGCTGACAACTTTAATGCCAGTAGCTCACAAAGTAGACGTTTTGCTCACAAGACTCCACATCTTAGAGGAAACATTGCACTGAGGTGAGATTTTTCTTTCAGTTCTCCAGAGCCTCTACCTCAGGTTACAAGGTTTAGAGGACCTGGTTACCAAAACACAGGTTCCCTCAAAGGTGTAGGTTTCCCCTTTCATGTCACAGTCTCTGTTTCTCAGAAACTGCCCAGATAGATTAGGTGCTTCTGGGTTTTACCAGGGTGCTCATTTGTCACCAAAACCTAATCCTAGCTAAAGGCCAAATACAAATCCTGGCTAATCTGATGCTCTTATCCCGTCCCTATCTGAGGAGAGAAGTGTTTTCCTCCCTGCTTTTATACAGAGGCTTTCTCCCCCCTCCCATGCAGTGGCATTCCATGGGCTCTGATTTGCCTGAGACTATCATCACAGGGATTGGTCCAGAGGAAAGGAGGAGAGGCGGGACTTTTGGGGACATGGGCCACAGGCAGTGACCTCAGGCCAGTTATTCTGTCTCAGCCTAACCAACCTCGCAGAGTTGTTGTGAGGTAAAATGAATGAGGAGAGACTGACGTATGCTGCCCTGACCTCTGTGGAGGACGGGCAGGATAAAAATGCAGAGTAAATCAATAATATGCTTCTGCTGGTCATCCCTACCTTACCCTGCCTTGACTCTATTCAGAGCCAGTTTGGCGTAGTGGTTAGGAGTGCGAACTCTAATCTGGGAGAACTGGGTTTGATTTCCCATGCCTCCATATGCAGCTGCTGGTGTGACCTTGGGTCAGTTACAAGTTCTTTCAGAGCTGTTCTCTCATGAGCAGTCCTCGAAAGAGCTCTCTCAGCCCCACCTACCTCACCGGGATGTCTGTTGTGGGGAGGAGAAGGGAAAGGAGATTGTAAGCCACTCTGAGACTTCTTTGGGTAGTGAAGGGCGGGGTATAAATCCAATCTCTTCTTCTTCTTGAAAAAAGAGCAGTTTCTCTCAGAGCTCTCTCTGCCCCACCCACCTCACAGGGTGTCTGTTGTGGGGAGGGGAAGGGAAAGGAGATTGTAAGCCGCTCTGAGACTCCTTTGGGTAGTGAAGGGCAGAGTATAAATCCAATCTCTTCTTCTTCTATTCAAGGCCAGTGTCCGAGGTCCATATGGTTGGGCTTCTGCCCAGGGCCAACTGCCCACTGCCATCTGGAGACATTGCAGGGGCCACACTGGGAAATTTCAGTTCTCCAGAATGAGCAGAGAGCTGCTCTTTCAGGCACCTGTGAGGCCCAAGGGCACCATGCAGGCTAAAAGGAATGCCAGAGATTGGTGTTCCGTCCTCTCCAGGGCTGGGGAACCTGTCGTGATCATGGTGACCAGAAGTCATTTCAGGGGGGGTCGCGGGGGATCGCGGTACGGGGGGCGGGGCCCATCACG
>NW_015172029.1:435030-437736 GCF_001447785.1 Gekko japonicus | reverse complement strand
GTCATTTCGGGGGGGATCGCAGTTCCCCCGGGTGAGGTACAGGGGGCGGGGCACATGACGAAGCCCCGCCCCCTGCTTCCGGCTTCCCCGCTTCCGGCCCTCATTCAGCCAGGAGGAGTCAGGAGAAGAGGGAGGGTAAGTTGCTTCCTCCCTGCCTCTCCCCACCCCTGCCTGCCTGGGGCCAGGGAGGGCCTTCGCGGGGCTTCCTTGCACTCCCGCCGGCCTTGCAGGTCCACCGCCGGGCCCCTCATGGGGCTCGGCAGTGGAGCTGCAAGGCCGCCGGCGGCGGCCGGGACGTGTGGCCTTATGACACACTTCCGGTGATGTCAGGGGGTGTGACATGCTAATGAGTTATGCTAATGAGTTCCCCTAGCTCTTTTTCTACGAAACAACCCCTGGTGGTGACGCAGCATGGTGCAGCGATCAGAGGATCAGGCTGAGAGAATCCAAGTTCAAATCTTCACGCTGTCATCAAACTTGGGCCAGTTTTCACCTCAACCACATCGCAAGGTTGTTACGAAGATTAAAATGGGGAAGAAGGAACCATGTACGGCACTGAAGGGGAAAAAAACCCTATCCTTTAGCGTGACTAACACCATTTTATAATGATGTTTGCTCCGCTTTTTTAAGGTGTGAACTCCTGTACCCTAGGAGCTGGCAACATAGCTGGAAGCTTCGGAAGCGGTTTCAGCTGGCTGAGCACAGCTTATCAGTAGATAAAAACCCCAAGAATGTAGGAAAATATTCTTAGACGTGCACAGCACAGTACAAGCTACGTAAGCTAAGTTCTGCAGGTGATTGGATGTATCGAGTTGCCACGCAACTGGTGGATTGGAAGTGATGCGAAGATGACAATAAGCTGGAGTGTAAATGTAAAGTATCACGGAGAAGGAGTTAGAAGTATGCCTTTGTAACTTCTGTCGTTAGAAAGGATTCTTTGGCTGTCCCACAACAAAGTTGTCTTAGGCCCCGGTCACACGGAGGATTTGCCGCGCTAAAGGCACGAATGTCAGGCGGATTTTCAGGGCACGATCACACTGCAACATCTGGGAAGCGTAGCGCACCCGTGGCCAACACATGGCGTCCCACCGAAGATGCGCAGTAAAAAAGTACAGCGGAAAGTGCACTAGTATTTGGAAAACGCAGGGCAGGGGCGGGCGTCTGATCGTGGGAGTGCTAGTATCCCGTGGCATCCGGCGCCCATCCACATCCCGTCGCAAACCGGATGTTTTTTGTAAGCGCATGTGCTCAAACACGTAACTGAAAGCAGTGCTGCTGCGCGGAACTGCGCATGCGCACAAATGCGAAACGCTTGCCGCGCTGCTTCTTTGCCACGCTCCAGCATCGCCATGAGATCGCCAGCTGACAGCCTAAGCACAGAGACTCGGGGGACCGTGTAATCGGGCTACCGCGCTTTATTTTGCTCCTAGGCAAACAGCCACACCTCCCCCCCGCGTTATCTGGCCCGTGTGACCGGGGCCTTAGAAAAGTTTCACCGCCTCAGTGTGATGAAGAACCCCTCCTTTGGGAACCAAATATTCCACCACCGGCACCCTGACAACCTGGGAAGAAAGACAAGATGGAAACTTCCTAGGAAAAGGGAAGCCACAGTATGGGGGGGGCGAGTACATAATGGGGAGAGGGGAGTGAACTATGCTGGAGAAGACCAGGGACTCCTTGGGATGAAGAACCATAAAAATTCAAAGCAGCTTCCCCTATCCCAAAATTTATTTTAGAAGCGAGGGGGCTGGGAAGGACCTCATAAAGTCCTGGGGCGGCCAGCCTCCAGGTGGTCAAGTAACAAATAAATATGCACTGCAAGAACCTTTTGTAAATTAACGTGCAGCCTTGAGAATGACAGGAGCCATGAATCTTAGGTGCACGATGTGACTTTTGTAGGACTGGCAATAAGCATCAACACAACTATAAATGAAAGCTCCCCCCCCCTTTTTTGGAAGACTTTGTGCAAGTAGAAGCGGGCTTGTAATTCTGGAAACTCCCCTTGGGGTTTGACTTTTAAAATACTGTTGTGTACCCAGAGAAACCGTGCACGCGGTCGGGTCCGCACGTGGCCATGCGAATGGCCCAAGCTTCGCTTCCAGAGACAATAGCCCGAACGAATCCTAGGGCGCACCTATCGGACGGCTAGGATCCGAGAATTGACCTATGGGACGTGGGTGCACTGTAAATATCCTATCGTGGGTGTGGGTGTGTCTTTGGGTGTGGTTTGCTACGGGGATATAAGCCGGCCTCTGGCTCGGCTACTTCATCTCAAGTTCTCCTATGTACGAATAAAGTATGAGCTTTGCCTCAGTCTCAGTACTTTATAAATACTGATGCTAAATTGACTGGTAGTTGTTATATTGTATGAACTGTATGTTATTGCTATACTGAATGTACTGAATATATGTACCGGACAAGGATGTTATAATAGTATACAATGCACTTTATAGAATAATAGTTATAAGCAGCACACGTTGATTTACAAAAGGTTCTTGCAGTGTATATTTATTCGTTACTTGACTCTCCTAACACTGCAGCTCGGGTTGCTACAACCCCCAGGTGGCGGCTGGAGAGATCCTGGGGCTACAACTGATCGCCAGGTGACAGATCAGTTCCCCTGGAGAAAATGGCTGCTTTGGAAGCTGGACTCTATGGCTGCGGTCACACACACTAAATAATCCACTTTCAATCCACTTTCCAACT
>NW_015172029.1:432889-434370 GCF_001447785.1 Gekko japonicus | reverse complement strand
GCAAGCCATAGTTCTGGCACAGCTGTTCTTGAAAAAGAGCAGTTTCTGTCAAGAGTTCTCTCAGCCCCACCTACCTCACAGGGTGTCTGTTGTGGGGAGGGGAAGGGAAAGGAGTTTGTAAGCCGCTCTGAGACTTCTTCTCATCACAAAAAGAGCTAGAGTTTCAGGCTGCCAGACAATATTCTGATCTCCTGGCTATACTATGACCACTGCCATACGAAGCCCCACCGATGGATTGACAATAATCTGAAACCATGCAAGGATTGACGGGGGTTGGAAGGAATCTAAGCTTTGCAAACAAAAAAAGAGTTGTGCTTCTCAGCTGGGTTTTTTTTTGACTGGCATTTGGGCCTTGCTGGGCTGTATTTTCCCCCAAACCGAGATTGTTTTCTTCTTCCCAGCGTGCCAGCGCTGTCCTCTAACACCTACAGCCAGCGTCTCACACCAGAGGCTAGCAAGTCGCAAAACCTTAAGATCTCGACCTGGAAATTTTACTTTCTTTCCTCCTTCATTTTTTTTTAAACATCTCTTGTGGTGAAGAGTTCGGAAGAGTTTGAAAACTTTTTGGGGCCTGGAGATTGGGGGGGATGGAGCCGGGGGGAAGGTGGGGTTTGTGGAGGGGCGGGTCCTCGATGAGGTATAATTCAGTAGAATCCACCTTCCAAAGGGGCCATTTTCTACAGGTGAACTGATCCCTGTTGCCTAGAGATCAGTTGTGATCCCGGGAGATCTCCAGCCTCCACTTTGGGGCTGGCAACCCTAGATATTAACACCCTACAGCTGACTACCACGTTCTCTGGGAGAACTGACCTCTGTTATCCGGAGAGCAGTTGTGATCCCGGGAGATCTCCAGTCACCGCCTGGAGGCTGGCAACCCTACCTCTGCTTAGGGTTGCCAGCTCTGTGTTGGGAAAATCCCTGGAGATTTGGGGGGCGGTGTCAGAACCCACAGCCAACAACGAAGTACACGCATTCCGGAACGGTTATACTTTTATTGCAGTAACATGGGCACTGTTAAGAATGGCGGCGGCCCCATGGGCACAATAGGATATAGGGTATTCGTATGCACACCCCCCCACAGCACTGGCCAATTAGGCACCCTCCCACGCGTGGGTTGAGGCTTAGAGACCGTTAGGTAGCTGAAGCTGAGAACGAACAGTCTCCCACGGCACCTAGGCAATCCCAGACACCACAACACCCTCCTGCACCTCTGTATAGATAAGCGTTTCAGCGCACAGCAGAGACAGCACAGAAAGGAATGCAGTAGCGATTAACCTGAAAGGAAAGCAATAGCAATTAACCAGACACGGACCAACCTCCCCAACCTTCATGGCAGCATAGCTGACAGGCGGAGCCCGAGGAAGGCGGGGTTAGGGGCAGGGAGGGGACTTCAGTGGGGTAGCATGCCGTAGAGCTCCTCTTCCAAAGCAGCCATTTTCTCCAGGTGAACCGATCTCTGCTGCCTGGAGATCAGTAATCCC
>NW_015172029.1:431562-432879 GCF_001447785.1 Gekko japonicus | reverse complement strand
CCCCCCCCCCCCAGGAGACTGGCAACCCTGTGCTCTGCTTTTTGCTTTGATCATGTCCCCTTTTCTCTCTCTCTTTCTTTCTGGCATCGTTTCTCTGCCCTCTCGCTGCCATGGCAGCCTTTACTCGAACTGAAATGTCAAAGTCTTTGTGCGTGTGCGTGCGTGCGTGTGGGGGGGGGGGACGCCACAAAAGTAATAATGACAAAAGGCCTCTCACGATGAGCGCCTGAGTGTTCCGCCAGAGATGGGCCTTCCTCATTATGATAATGGTCTTCTCTGCATTTGGGCATGCTATCAGTAACACTCCAAAGGGAAATGGGGCTACTTAAAACTGTTACGCGCCGTCTTCGTTCGTCTTCATTCGCCGGGCGATGCCCATTTTGCTCCTATGCGAAGGCAGGCGCTAATAGCAGCCGCTTCTAAGGAGGCCCCTTGCATTAGCTGCAAGTGACTCATTAGCGCGCTGTTTCCATTCTTGGCAAAAATGGACTTTCGGCAGAGCGAGAGATCAGGCGCGGGGAGAGTGCGGCCAAATTTTATTTTATTGGGGGGGAGGGGGAGGAAAGGATCTGGGCATCTCCTGGCTCAGCGCATGGAAGGGGGTTCTGGAAAGGCTGAAGAGGGCAAACCAGATGGGTTGCAGAGCTGGCACCAAAGAGGAGAGATGGAAATTGGATTGCTAAGGATCAAGAGCCCTGTGGGATATGGTTGGCATCCTTCAGGCGGGGCCTGGAGATCCAGAATTGCAACTGGTCTCCAGTCTATGGAGATCCGTTCCCCTGGAGAAAATTTGCTCATGAAATTTGCTCACCCTGCCACAAGTCCCTCCCCTCCCCAAAGCCCATCTTCCTCAGCCCCCCCCCAAATCTCCAGGAATGTTCTAACCTGGTGTTAGCAACCCTAGGTGGGATTGATGGTCCACCTAGTCCAGCATCTGGTTTCCCACTATGGCTGTTCAGATGCCCGAGAAGCCCAAAGAGCAGGTCAGAAAGGCAATAGCCAACTCCTGTGTTTTGTCCCTACCTATTGAAGTTCAGGGGTAGCCTATCTCTGGATATGGAGGTTTTCTTTAGCCCTCGTGGTGAATAGCTTTGATGGACCTCTCCTCCATGAACTTGTCTCATCTCATTTGAAAGATGCCCGAGGTAGTTAATGGAAGGATAAACAGTAGACAATTGGGAAGGAAGGAAGGAGGGAAGGAGGGAAGGAGGGAAGGAGGGAAGGAGGGAAGGAAGGAAGGAAGGAAGGAAGGAAGGAAGGAAGGAAGGAAGGAAGGAAGGAAATAGAGGCGCAGAGAGAAGAACGGAAGAAATGAGA
>NW_015172029.1:352215-431532 GCF_001447785.1 Gekko japonicus | reverse complement strand
AAGGATGAGAAGAAGGAAGGAGGGAAGGATGGAAGGAAGGAAGGAAGGAAGGAAGGAAGGAAGGAAGGAAACAGGCACGGAGAGAAGGAAGGAAGAAATGAGAAAGGATGAGAAGGAAGGAAGGAACAAAACAGGCATGGAGAGAAGGAAGGAAGAAATGAGAAAGGATGAGAAGGAAGGAAGGAAGAGCTGGAAGGAAACGGAGGTGCAAAGAGAAGAAAGGAAGAAATGAGAAAATATTAGAGGAAGGAAGGAAGGAAACAGGCGCAGAGAGAAGGAAGGAAGAAATGAGAAAAGATTAGAGGAAGGAAGGAAGGAGGGAAAAGCTGGAAGGAAACAGAGGTGCAGAGAGAAGAAAGGAAGAAATGAGAAAAGATGAGAGGAAGGAAGGAAGGAAGGAAGGAAGGAAGGAAGGAAGGCTTGAACTGAATCCCAGAGCTTTTCAATATGTCAAGTGATAACAACAACAACAACAACAAAGATTGCTTCCAAATACAAAGTGTTTCTCTTTACTACCAAGTAAATAACAGCATTTTCCACACCTCTGTGTTCAGAGAAAAGGGCTCCTCTATAAGAGGCATTACTTTTGTTTGTTTGTTTGTATCCTGCCTTTCTCCCCAATGGGGACCCACGGCAGCTTACATCCATTGTCCTCTCCTCCATTTTATCCTGACGACAAACCTGTGAGGTAGGCTAGGCCGAGAGTGGGACTGGCCCAAGGCACGAGTGGGGATTCGAACCTGGGTCTCCCAGATACTAGTCCGACACTCGTAACCACTACACTACCTGGCTTTCAGGTTTTTAATAAATATTTATTTTTTAATTGTTTTTCACAAATTTTACATATTGTCTTTTAACCATACTTTTCATAATAATTTTTAACCCTCCCCCCCCACCCCCCACCCCCCATTGCTATTCCGGTGTTTTAGTCCTATATTCCCAGCCACGGGCACAAAGTCTGACTCTTGCTCTGAATGTCTTTTCTCCCTTCTTTTCAAAGCCGAAGAGCCAGCGCTGTCCGAAGACGTTTCCGTGGTCATGTGGCCGGCATGACTAAACACCAAGGCGCACGGAACGCTGTTACCTTCCCACCGAAGTGGTCCCTATTTATCTACTTGCAATTTCTTGCTTTCGAACTGCTAGGTTGGCAGGAGCTGGAACTAGAGACGGGAGCTCACCCTGTCTTGCGGCACCCGGGTCTTGAACCGCTGAACTACTGACCTTCCACAGCCTGCAGTTCAGCGTCTTAACCACTTGAGCCACCACAGCTAGTATCATAGCTTTAAACATAACTTGGTTCTCTTTGCTTATTGCCGGGTTTCCTGCTATTCCCATTAGCATTAAATTAAAGTTGATGGGCAATGATACTTCACCAGTGTTCCCTCTAAGCTGAGTTAGTGTGAGCTACAGTTTTTTAGCCTCCAGCTCACACATTTTTGTCTTAGCTCAGGAAGGAGGGCTTCAGGGCAAACTGATTTATGCAGTAGGCAAATCGCTCGCTCACAACTTGAATGCCAGCAGCTCACAGAGTAGAATTTTTGCTCACAAGACTCCACAGCTTAGAGGGAACATTGTACGTCACGTGTCTTTTTTATAATTTGTAATATCTTTCCCCAGAAAACCCTAACCTTTGGGCATTCCCACCACATATGAGAATACCATCCCTTTGACTGTTTACAATGCCAGCAACTAGGACTCCTGGCTTTCAGGTTAGACTGGGCGTTTTCTCAAGTGGGAAGTTCAGAACCGGGTGGCGCTGGGACACTCCCCGTCCCCCACTTCTGAATTGACTGCCCACTTTACATGGTTCCTTGAACCAACGTAAATGGATGAAAGTTTGGGAGACTAATTTGAAAATCACGAGGGCCTCGTCTTTCAAAGAAAATATCTTTAAGGTAGCACACAGGTGGTATTTATACCCCTCGCGATTGGCAAAGTTTTCTAAGTCCGCGACAAATATCTGTTGGAAGTGTCAGCAAAATACTGGTACATACTTCCACATGTGGTGGACTTGTGCAAAAGCCAGGGATTATTGGGAGAAGGTTAAGAAAATGTTATTAGAGGTGTTGGAAATAGAGGTACCTCTACAACCTGAAATCCTTCTATTAAATATGATACCAGAAATAGGAGGAAAGGAAGGGAAAAGTCTGTTGTTATACTGTATTACAGTGGCTAGAATTTGCTATGCCAAGTATTGGAAAACAGAAAGGACTCCAGGAAAGTTGGAGGTAGCTCAGAAATGGCTGGAAGTCGCTGAAATGGATAAATTGTCAAATGTGTTAAAAGGGGAAGACAAGGAGATAATTAACAAAAAATGGAAAAAGTTATTTGAATGGAATATTAAACAAAAAAAAGATAAGTGGAGATTAGGAAATCAGTAAGAGAAAAAACATTAGGCTGTATGCTCGTCTGTGTTAACTGATCAGTATTTATGTTATGTTCTGTTATGAAGGTCGGGAGTGGGTGTTTGGAAAATTAATAAAAAATATTCAGACACACAAAAAAAACATGGTTCCTTGCATACAGGGCCACGGTCCCCTTGTGTTCAGCTTCCTCCACTTCGGTGAAGCAGTTCTCCCTTTGGGGCACAGGAGAGCAAGCCAGGGTTCTCTAACTGTAATTAGGGATGGACCCTCCTGCCATGATGGTGGGGTCAATAGGTGCCCATCCACCCTGACCCCCAACGACAGCTCCAACTCATTCCCGGTGGGCCCCAGTAAGCTGTAGCTCATCCAGAATCCAGATAAGCACCCCTTCCTTTGCCATAATCACTTCCTGCTTATTAAGAGCCACGCAGGAGTGAGGGACAGGGAGGGGGGAGAGGCCATTGAAAAGGTTCACCGGAGGGTGAATTAATTCCTGGCAGATACAAAGAGCCCTTACTGAAGAGCCCTCAAAGGAAATGAATAAGATACTCCTGCCCCCTTCCCACCCACCCCATCTCCCACACTTCGAATCCATAATCCTTTGCAAACACTCTGGGCATGAAGAGACCTCCACAGGTGATTTGGCCGCATGAAGAGGTCTGCTAAGTGAGACAGAGAGGGCACGAGTGCAAGCTAGAGAGAGAGAGAGAGAGAAGCCAGATTTGCAAGATTTTATTCTGCTTAAAACACCTTTGGTGGCTAGCAGTGCTCCCTCTAAGCTGAGTTAGTGTGAGCTAGCTCACCGTTTTTTAGCCTCCAGCTCACAGATTTTTGTCTTAGCCCAGGAAGGAAGGCTCCAGAGCAAACTAATGATGCAGTAAGAACATAAGAACATAAGAGACGGCAATGTTGGATCAGGCCAAAGGCCCATCCAGTCCAACACTCTGTGTCACACAGTGGCCAGAAATACCAGTGCCATCAGGAGGTCCAGCAGCGGGGCCAGGACATTAGAAGCCCTCCCACTGTTGACCCCCCCCCAAGCACCAAGAAGACAGAGCATCACTTGCCCCAGAGCCCCTAGCTATACCTTGTGGCTAATAGCCACTGATGGACCTTTGCTCCATATGCTTATCTAATTCCCTTTTGAAGCCGTCCATGCTTGTAGCACTCACCACTTCCTGTGGCAGTGAATTTGTTTACAATGCCATTGTAAACAGTAGCCAAATCGCTGGCTCACAACTTTAATGCCAGCAGCTCACAAAGTAGAATTTTTGCTCACAAGGTTCCTCAGCTTAGGGGGAGCATTGGTGGCTAGCAGTGTTCCCTCTAAGCTGAGTTAATGTGTGCTAGCTCACAGGTTTTTAGCCTCCGGCTCACACGTTTTTGTCTTAGCTCAGGAAGGAGGGCTCCAGAGCAAACTGATTAATGCAGTAGCCAAACAGCCAGCTCAGAACTTTAATGCCGGTAGCTCACAAAGTAGAATTTCTGCTCACAAGACTCCACAGCTTAGAGGGAGCATTGGTGGCTAGTACCCTCCTGCCTTTCCAAAGCAATAACACACCATTGGACCCAGTACTGCTCCCAGGGCCGGCCCCAGCTTATTTTGCACCCTAGGCGAGGATCCCTTCTGGCGCCCCCCCCCCGGTGTGCCGGGTTCAGCAAAAGAGCTTTCCCGGCTGCGGAAATGCAGGGCTTTTGGCGGTTGGGGGGCTTTTGGCGGGGGGCGGCGGGTGCAGTTTGGCGCCCTTAAGGGCTGGCCCTGACTGCTCCCCTTCCTGAGTCCCCCTCTCTCAGTTTTCCAAGGTCTTTGTCCCCCTCATTAGCAAGCAAATGTAGCTAGCCCTCATATCCCATGACCTCCCCTCCTCAGCCCGTACAGTTGCCAAATCTGGGTTGGAAAATTCCTGGGAGATTTGGGAATGCGGCTCGGGGAGGGTGGGGTTTAAGGAGGGGCCGCGGTGGGGTATAGTGCTGTAGAGTCCACCCTCCAAAGCAGCTGTTTGCTCCAGGGGAATTAATTTCTGTCGGCTGGAGATCGGTTGTAATCCCAGGAGATCCTGTGACCAAGGCCCTAAAGCGCCACTGCTGATCAGGATGACTGACCTTGGGTCAGTGTGGTCAGTGTTGGGATTCTTTTTAGTAAGTCAGCAGAGTAAGTATTAAGAGTCTGAGTCCATGGTGTGTTTAAAATATAAAAGTTTACTATAAACCTAACATGGGAAAAGGTACACAGGATATGAAAATAACAAAGAGCTAAAATGCCTACATCCTTACAGTTACAGGTAAAACGCAGGAAGAATGGAGTCTCCTCCTTCAGTCAGAACAAAGACAGGAAGGAGAAGCCAATATGCTAAATACTTGACACATTGGTTTCCAATCAGACTATTAAGTTAGATCCAAAGTTCCCGGGCATTCTATTGTCTAAAAAGATTGGTTACAAACAAACATGTGACTTCCTGTTGATCATAACAAACATCATTAACCCTGTAAATACTGAAGTGTTTTGACTTTTAACACCCAACAGTCAGTCTCAGGATACAGTCAGATTCGTGGCCAACTCTGGGCTGGAAGATTCCTGGAGATCTGGGTGCCGCTCAGGGAAGGCGGTGTTTCAGGAGGGGAGGGAATGCAGCGGGGTACGATGCTGTAGAGTCCACCCTCCAGAGCAGCCATTTGCTCCAGGGGAACCCGTCTCTGTGGTCTGGAGAGAAAACTCCAGGCTTTGTCAGGACCTGGCAGCTATACTGTGTTCAACATGTTGAAAGACTATGCATTTGTGGGAGTTGCCAGGTTCCCCTGGCCATCCGCAGGGGATGTGGGGTAGGGTTGCCAGATCCAGGTTGGGAAACTCCTGGAGATTTGGGGATGGAGCCTGGGGAGGACAGGGACCTGTCCTGGAGGCTGGCATCCCTAGGAGGAGGAGGAGGAGGAAGAAGAAGAAGAAGAAGAGGAGGAGGAGGAGGAGGGGGGGTCTCTTCACTACCCAAAGGTGTCTCAGAGAGGCTTACAATCTCCTTCTCTATCCCCTCCCCACAACAGATACCCTGTGAGGTAGGTGGGGCTGAGAGAGCTCTGGACAGAAACTGCTCTTTTTCAAGGACAGCTCTTATCAGAAGTACGGCTTGCCCAAGGTCAGGGCTATTTTGGGGCAGGAACGCACAGGAACGGAGTTCCGGCTGGCTCCCAAGTTGGCCACGTCCAGCAGGAACTTATTAGCACAATAGACCACACCCAACAGCAGAAACTCATTAGGACTGGCTACATTAGGAGTGTGTGGCCTAACATACAAAGGGTTCCTGCTACAAAAAAAAGCCCTGGGTTTTGACAACAAAGTAAACAGAATAACAAGCAAAAGGTGGGTGTGGCTGGATAACCACACTTCTGGTAACATGGGGGTGTGGCCTAATGTGCTAATGAGTTCCTGATGTTGGGTGTGGCCTATTATGCTAATGAGTTCCTGCTGGGCTTTTTCTACAAAAAGAGCCCTGCGGCCAAGATCATCCAGCCAGGTGCAAGTGGAGGAGTGGGGAACCAAACCCGGCCCTCCCAGATTAGAGTCCGCGCACTTAACCACATTCTTCCAGGTTTCACTCCTCCTGTGAGTTCTTCTTCAGGGTTTCGGTCTCATCTCTCTCAAAGTGAGATCTCAGAATGGTAACTGGGTGTATCATTCTCTCCTGCCAGTGGTTCTGAACAAGCATTAAGGCTCTGTGCAGTGGATGTTTCTCATTCGGCAGTGGCAGAGGTCAATTGGAATACTTTGGGGGCAGCTCCAGAGATCAGCCGCACCCCTGGCCAGCCGTTGAAGGCTCAGTGCTCCAGGGGTGACCTTCAAGAAGCCATCTCTACGCTGACTGCATCGTCTGACCCCCAGGTAGCAGTAGAGATTTCCGCACTCCTTCGTGCCAGGGTACTGCCCGGCATTCATGAATGCTTTAAATCCCAATGTGTTCGGGCATGGATGCTTGTACAGTTTCCACCAGCAATAAATTAATAAATGTTGGTGAGATTCAGCAGAAGGGGCGGGAGAGCGCACATTAAGAACACTTTTTCAAAAGGGTCTCGAACGCTTCCCCAGTACTCAACAAAGGGCCAGGATTTGAACAGAAAGCTAGAAATCAAAACTCAGCAACAGTGGGAATAGTCAAGGTCTAGATCCTCATTGTGCCTTTCTGTGGTGCTGAAAAGGCTTTGCTGGAATATATCTCCACTGGAAATCCCTTTTGAAAAATGTTTTATTTTATTTTGCTCCCTCCCTCTCTCGCCCTCCCCTTCTCTGCCTCACCAGTAAATCAAATGAATGGCTAATTGAGGGTATTATGAAAGCAGCTTTGTCTCCCAGGGCCTTGCCGAACGCAGGGCTCAGACGCTCCCCAGACACCCCCTCCTGCCCCCTCCGGCAGCAAGCGCGCTATGGGTGGAGGAAAAAAGGGAAGGCTGGTGTGTGTGGGTGTGTGTGTATGGGTGGGTGGAAGGGTTCTTCTGAGCCATTGCTGGTTGCTTTGCGGGCAGAATTCACTATGGAATATATGTCATTAGACACAGGGTGGGGGGACACAGGTACACCTGGTTTCCTAGGGGCTTGCGATCTGGGGCATGGTTGGCCTAAGCCAACAGCCGGGGGGATTTGGCAACCCTACAAGGAACTGAGGCCCGGCAATTCCAGATGGGGAGAAAACAGGGACAATATTGAGACACTGGTTTACTTTGCCTAGAACAGGAAACCAGAACAGGCCATTCAAATCAGGAGAAACCTGATCATTTAGAATGTATAACCAGGGAGTTGGTTAGAAATCACTGCTGAGGGGATATCTTATGTGATGTGAAACTTTGGGGGGGGGGGTACCATTGTCACTCCTGCTTTTCTTAAAATGGTTTCACCTGCCCTGAATCCTCCCAACACATTCCAGCATGTGAATACAGCTAGGAATCTTCTCCTTGTTGGAATATGCAAGGTCTATCGTGCATAGATAAAGAAAATGACAAGAACATCCTGCAGGGGGCAGCAGAAGAGAACTAGTTAACGTAGTGAGATTAGGGACTTCCTATTATTTTCAAATAGTCTCCTTCCTGTCTCCTGATTGGCTCAGTTAGGGTTTCTTCCCGCTCCTGCTGAGAACTGTTACTGATTTCCTCCTAGCCAGTTAAACAGTTAGATTTCTGTTTCTCCCTCTCTTTCTTACAAAGTTTGTTCTGTTCTTAATAAGCCAATTTTATTCTTTAAACAGCTTGTGCTCCGCTTTACTGCATATCTACACTCTGCCAAAACTCCTTCAACTCCTGACCCAGACCCAAACCTAGATTTCATTGAAAAGATATTCCCTTGTCCCATGAAGGACTTCCTACTCCCTTATGAACTCACCCAACCATTACAATGACCTTTCAAGCTTTGGGTGCCACGGTCGTCTGAGATTACACAGGTGGCAACTTTGGACAGGGCCTTCTTAGTCATGGCACCAAAGCTCTGGAACTCTCTCCCCAAGGAAATTCATCTGTCCCCTTCTGTTGTCCTCTTCTGCCAGTGAGTGAAGCCTTTTCTGGTGGTTCGTATGGCATTCCCTTAATGATCCCTTCTTCCTGACCAATGTTTTTAATTGCTATTTTTATACTGTGTATGCATGTTAACTCTGTTTTTCATTGTTCTAATGATGTCTGTTGGGGGGGGGTTGATTTCAATGTTTTTAAAATCTGATCTTATCATGTATGTTTTGAATTGTTAGTAGCCTTGGTGGCCATTGTAATGGCAGAAAGGTGGGATATAAATTTGGTAAATAAGTAACAATAAGATAATGCCTGGCTCTAGCACATCAATATCCCATGATCTGATTCAGCTTTTGTAGAAAATAATTCCCTGTACCTAGAAAACAAATCCAGGTGGTCAGCTGTGTTGGTCTGAAGCAGTAGAACAAATTTAGAGTCCAGTGGCACCTTTAAGACCAACAAAGTTGTATTTAGGGTATGAGCTTTCATGTGCAACAAAGTTTTATTCAAGGCATGTGCTTTCGTGTGCATGGCACACGAGAGCTCATACCTTGAATAAAACTTTGTCGTACCCAGGGCTATTTTTGGGCAGGAACGCACAGGAACGGAGTTCCGGCTGGCTCCCGAGTTGGCCACGCCCAGCAGGGACTCATTAACATAATAGGCCACACCCAACAGCAGAAACTCATTAGGATTGGCTACATTAGGGGTGTGTGGCCTAACATGCAAAGGAGTTCCTGCTACAAAAAAAGCCCAGGGTTTTGACAACAAACAAGGTAAACAGAATAAGAAGCAAAAGGTGGGTGTGGCTGGATGAGCACACTTCTGGTAACACAGGGGTGTGGCCTCATATGCTAATGACCTGTGCTGTCAGGGTGTGGCCTAATATGCTAATATGTTTCTGCTGTTGAGTGTGGCCAATTATGCTAATGAGTTCCTGCTGGGCTTTTTCTACAAAAAAAGCCCTGGTTGTACCTTGAATAAAACTTTATTGGTCTTAAAAGTGCCACTGGACTCTAAATTTGTCCTCTAAATTTGTCCTAGAAAACAAGTGTGTCCTTCTCCCTAAGCTGCTAGTTCTCTGTGAGCCGGGATCTCTTGTATTCTCACCCCACATGAAGTCTGAAGCAGTGGGGCCTAAATCCAGGATTAGTGCCTCAGAAGGAAAGAGGCCGGTTTTACTGGGGGGGGCGGGATGATCTCTGTCTCTCTCAAGGGGAACGGATCTCTGTCGTCTAGCGGTCAGTTGTCATTCCAGGAGATCTCCAGCCACCACCTGGATGTTGGCAACCCTATCGTGCTGGAAACTGGCTACGCAATTCCTTCTGTCCCCCCTCCCCGCGCGCTGGTTCTATAAACTTTATTGAAACACAGAAAAATCGTACAATAAGAGTTTAAAGACAACATACATCAGAAGTTAGAAATCAAAACATTGAAAGACGCTAAATGTTAACGTATATGCAAGGATTACTAAATAATTAAAGAACAATGAGTCAACTAAATTTATTTACAGTGATAGAACTACAGCTAACAGGATATCTGCATCATAAAAGTAGGAACTGTTTGAGGTGGGCGAAGGGGAATGTTGCCTCATTGCTTGCTGTAAAGTCAATTATAGGTTGCCATGTTTCGGCAAAATCAGAAATATATTGGTCTGTCTCGATCGGCTTCTGGTGGTCTAGAATTTTCTCCATTACAAATATGTCCCATATCTTCTTGTACCAATCAAGTAACAAAGGAAGTTTACTGCTCTTTCAGGCTGCCACAATGACTAATTGGGCTGCGGCATATGAAAATGCGATGCTATTCCTAATTATGGATGTATACACACCCACCGGTCCAGATCACACTCTTCTCATTGGTCACAGTCTGGGAGCTGATTTGGTTGCTGTTGAGCAGTTTGGCTGTTGGTGAAACAGCTGAGTCAGTTTGGTGGGTGACTTTGTATGTATTCAAAAGTGCCATAAAGTGCCATCATATGCATGACATACATATTCTCATGCAACCCGGAGCAGCAGTAGCAGCAGCAGCAGAAGCAGAAGAAGCAGCAGAAGAAGAACAGATTGGATTTATACCCCGCCCTTCACTCGGAGTCTCAGAGCGGCTTACAAACTCCTTTCCCTTCCCCTCCCCACAACAGACACCCTGTGAGGGAGGTGGGGCTGAGAGAGCTCTTTCAAGACTTCCCTTTCAAGGACAGCTCTTGTCAGAACTACGGCTTGCCCAAGGCCATCCAGCAGCTGCAAGTGGAGGCGTGGGGAATCAAACCCGGTTCTCCCAGATTAGAGTCCACACACTTAACCACTACACCAAACTCGGAGTGGTCCTATCCTTCCTCTCCCAAAGTTGCACTTCTGTGGCATGCTGTATCGCAAAATTGTGAGTGAACCAGTTGGCAAGCCGGCAATCATAAACAAACGCTCCCAGTCTTTAACATTTGACCTGACCATCTGGTGCTGTGTACGCTTATATGTTTTGATTGAATCGTTTTATAATGTTAAAGGTTGTTTTTAATTCCTCAGATATTTTCATGTTTGCCGCCTTGGGGACCCTGACTGGGTGGAAAGGCAGCATAAAAATGTTTTAAACAAATAAATGGAACAAATCCACGACCCTGAGGAAGAGCTGATCTTGCTTACTGTGCAGCAGGCGGCTGCAAAGCACACCGGGTGAAACCTGACCGCCATTACCGCTGCACAGCTGCGGAAGTCCACGCTGCCTTTGTTCTGATAGCAATCCAAGGGCATCTTCCTCTACAGCCTCTCCTGGAAGATAATCTTTCCCTCTTGCAGATGGTGTGTGTGTGTGTGTGTGTGTGAGAGAGAGAGAGAGAGAGAGAGAGAGAGAGAGAGAGAGAGAGAGAGAGAGAGAGAGAGAGAGAGAGAGAGAGAGAGAGAGAGAGAGAGAGAGAGAGAGAGAGAGAGAGAGAGAGAGAGAGAGAGAGAGAGAGAGAGAGCTTTCAAACAGTCTCCCAACCAGAAGCAGCTCCTAACTGGCAACAACAGAACACCTACGGAGAATTCAGGCTTGCCAGCTCCAGGCTGGGAAATTCCTGGAGATTTGGGGGAGGAGCCTGGGGAGGGCATGGTGGAGGGACCTCAGCAGGGCGTAAAGCCATAGAGGCCATCCACCAAAGCAGCCATTTTCTCCGGGGGAACTGATCTCTGTCATCTGAAGATTCAGTTGTGATTCCAGGAGCTCTCCAGCCACCACCTGGAGGTTGGGAGTCCTATCAGCAGGGGTCATTTCCTGCGGGAGCACACAGGAGCAGAGCTCCGGCAGTAAGGAGCCCAGGGGGCGGGCACATGCAACAAACCCCGTCCCCTGCTCCCAGCAGCCCTCAGTCAGGCCATGAGGAGCAAGAAGCGGCCAGGTAAGTTGCAGAGCCCCCCTCCCCGGCCCGCCTTCAGGTACAAGCTCTGTGAGGGCAGATCTGCGTGTTCCCCTCCCCCCCCATAGCTAGCAATCCAAAACAGTCCAGTGGCACCTTTAAGACCAAGTTTCATTCAGGTACAAGTTCTCCCTCCTCTTTGAGGGCAGATCTGCACGTTCCCCCCCCCCGCCCCCCATAGCTATTTTTCTTTTTCTACGAAATGACCCCTGCCTATCAGCATATCCAGAGTCTCGCCTCTACACCAAACCCTGGTGCCAGCTCTGTCTCCGTATCTCCTTGAGGGACAATATCACAGGACCTACCAGGAGCCATCCAGGGCTGTCACCCTGTGTCACCAGTGCCCTCTTGTCGTTTACACCAACCATACTGGACAGTCTGTATGGAACAGAAACAGACGCAGGTCAGGCATTAAAAAACAGAAATGCTCAAGAGTAGGGGGTGAGGAAGAAGAAGAAGAAGAAGAGGAGGAGATTGGATGTATACCCCGCCCTTCACTACCCAGGGGAGTCTCAGAGCAGCTTACAAACTCCTTCCCCTTCCCCTAACAGACACCCTGTGAGCAATGTTCCCTCTAAGCTGTGCAGTCTTGTGAACAAAAATTCTACTTTGTGAGCTGCTGGCATTAAAACTGTGAGCAAGTGATTTGGCTGCTGCATAAATTAGTTTGCTCTGGAGCCGCCCTTTCTGAGCTAAGACAAAAATGTGTGAGCCGGAGGCTAAAAAACTATGAGCTAGCTCACACTAACTCAGCTTAGAGGGAACACTGCCTGTGAGGTAGATGGGGCTGAGAGAGCTCTGACAGAAACTGCTTTTTTTCAAGAACAGCTCTTGCCCAAGGTCATCCAGCAGCTGCAAGCGGGTCGAGTGGGGAATCAGACCCGGTTCTCCCAGATTAGAGTCTGCACACTTAACCACTACACCAAACTGGCTCTCAGGAGGCATGTCAACCACCTTGGACATTTAATACCAGACTGAAAGGTTAACAGGATTCTGGCAGAAGATGTCCCAAGGAAGACGCCAGTGAAAAGCTGCTGAGGTTGGAATTGCAAATCTCCAGGGGGTAACAAAGGAAGAAGGGGAGCCAGCGTACGTAATAAGTACAAAACACCCAAAAAAAACCTGCTGGCTGACACTAAGGTAAACAAAAGATGTATAAAAATAATAGTTTCAGTGCCAAGTTCAATCTCACAATAACCATATAACTAAATAAAGCCAAGGTATTCTTTCATGAAACAACAATAGTGCAGAGAGGTAAAGTCCCAAAAGTCTCAATGTGTCTCACTCCTGTTGTGTTGTAGTTCCATAGTTCCACTTGACATGCATTCATCACGGAGTGGACTCATATAGTTTCTTGAAAATCCATATACTGTTGAAATCCATAAGCCATAGAGACGCGTAGGACCCATGATCCCCTGTGATTGAATAAACTGGCTTCTGTATGTGCTACTACTGAGCTTGGGTCCCACTGTAGCCTGTTGGTTTTGAAAAAAGAATCATTCGAAACGCGGCCGCTTGCATCCGGACTATGGAATTACAATACAACAGGAGTGATTATATGGTTATTGTGGGATTGAACTTGGCATTAAAACGATTGTTTTTATACATCTTCTGTTTACCAGGGGCGGAATCTGCATTCGTCTTTCCCACCAGTGTCCCAGCCTTTTGACTCCGTCTTCAAAAAAAGCTGTCTACATTTGGTGTCGTTTTCACACCTCAACAGTGCTAGCATACTTTTGCACGTCCGCATATGTTTGTCGTCCTTTCGGGGCGGCTCCACTGTCATTGCACCTCCACACTGCTTTAAAAGAATCTTCTCCAAACAACATTCAAACAAGGGAAAGACGGTGTTCACAGCAGCAAAAAAAGGATTTAAAAATGCAAATGCAGATTCGGCCTTAGTGTCAACCTCCAGGTGGCAGCAGGAGACCTCCTGGAATGACGACTGGTCTTTCCGCCATCAGCAGGCTCATTCTCAGTAGACACTGGGAGAGGTGACTCGTTGGAGCGAGCTCACAGCAGCACAAAAATGATTTTAAAATGCAAATGCAGATTCGGCCTTAGTGTCAACCTCCAGGTGGCGGCAGGAGACCTCCTGGAATGACGACTGGTCTTTCCGCCATCAGCAGGCTCATTCTCAGTAGACACTGGGAGAGGTGACTCATTGGAGCGAGCGACTCAGCTTGTCTGGACATTGGGGGGGGTGCTACATCACTCTAAGGGTGGATAGGCATTATCTCCTTGAATGGGATGCGTCTCTTTGTCTTAACCTGGGAGCTGCCCTCTAACACCTCCTCCCTCCCCCCTCACTTTGTCCTCCCCCTCTCTCTACATGGCCTTCCATGGAGACACTTTGTCCTCCCCCTCCCTCTACATGGCCTTGCATGGAGACACAGGTCTCTGCAGGTCTCTCCTGTAGAGACAAAGCCCTCATACTCCCACAGACGTGATGCTAGACAAGCTGGCCACTTTTGATAGGGAAAGGACTCTTTAGATTAGGCTTCTCTTTCTCTCCTTTCGACTGCAGCCTGAATGTGAACATCTACTTGAATAAATGTAAGTTTTTACCTCTTTTTGCAATATACTTCTTTGTCAGGACTTTTTTTTGTAGAAAAAGCCCAGCAGGAACCTATTAGCATAATAGGCCACACCCAACAGCAGAAACTCATTAGCATATTAGACCACACCCTGACAGCACAGCACATTAGCATATTAGGCCACACACCCCATGTTACCAGAAGGCTGGTCATCCAGCCACACCCACCTTTTGCTTCTTATTCTGTTGACCTTGTTTGTGGTCAAAACCCAGGGCTTTTTTTGTAGCAGGAGCCCCTTTGCATGTTAGGCCACACACCCCTAATGTAGCCAATCCTAATGAGTTTCTGCTGTTGGGTGTGGCCTATTATGCTAATGAGTTCCTGCTGGGCGTGGCCAACTTGGGAGCCAGCCGGAACTTCGTTCCTGTGCGTTCCTGCCCCAAAATAGCCCTGCTTCTTGTGAGATTTATTCACTGCACACAGTACCCCCCCTCTTCTACGACTGGCCAGAACTCTGCTATATTAACCAAATATCCCAATAGTTACCTTCACACAAAAAGTAACTTTTTGTTCTCACAATTTTATATGTTCATTCTGCCTTCATCCAAATCAAGTCAAGTAGCATTTATTGTATGAGGCCAAGGCCATGACAGTTAAAACACAGAGGGAAAAATAAAATAAAATAAAATGATCAACAGTAGATCAAAACATGGTTGCAATGACATGAAAACAACCTTACCAAAACCTACATCGCTAAATAAAATAGTCTAACCTTCCAGTCCAGCTCTAGCATGTATTTTCTTAGCTACCAAAGCAAACTGTGCCACTCTGTAGGAGCCAAACCGATCAGGGGCTGAGAGAAGAAAAATTAATTTCTCCTCTGCTGTGGAAGGATCTGAGCTCTTCAAAATCTCAGCAAGGAATTTGCTTCCGGACTCCATGCAAAGAGGGCAGAACAAAGTGTAATGTGGAGAAAAAAGTTACGTGGGAAGTCTTCTGGAGCCAAGGGCTCATAGATACATAAATGTGACGCAGTCGGTAGTTGAATGTAACATCCATCTAAAATAGCCGAAGGCATGATTTGAAACTGGACAGATGTTAAAGGCCATTCTAAGTTTGGGCAAAGTGAGGTTGGACAGATAGGAATCTCTATTGTGACCCCCTTTAAAACTTTTAAAGGTAAAGGTTTCCCTTGCTCGAAAGCCAGGCGAATCACATTTCCAAGCCGAAGAGCCAGTGCTGTCCGAAGATGTTTCCGTGGTCATGTGGCCGGCATGACTAAATGCTGAGGCACACGGAATGCTGTTACCTTCCCACTGAAGCAGTACCTATTTAAAGGTAAAGGTTCCCTTGCTCGAAAGCCAGTCGAGTCCGACTCTAGGGTTGCAGTGCTCATCTCCGTTTCAAAGCCGAAGAGCCAGCACTGTCCGAAGACGTTCCCGTGGTCATGTGGCCGGCATGACTAAACACCAAGGCTCACGGAACGCTGTTACTTTCCCACCAAAGTGGTACCTATTTATCTACTTGCAATCTCTTGCTTTCGAACTGCTAGGTTGGCAGGAGCTGGAACTAGAGACGGGAGCCCACTGCGTCATGCGGCAACTCGGGTCTCGAACTGCTGAACTACTGACCTTCCACAGCCTGCAGGTCAGCGTCTTCACCACTTGAGCCACTGCAGCTCCTAGTACCTATTTACCTACTTGCAATTTCTTGCTTTCGAACTGCTAGGTTGGTAGGAGCTGGGGCCAGAGACGGGAGCTCACTCTGTCATGCGGCACTAGGGTCTCGAGCTGCCAACCTATATAGACCTTCCGTTCTGCAGCTCAATGTCTTAACCTCTGAGCCACCGCAACCATTCCAAAGGATGTTTCCGCCTGGGATCAAACTGGGGACCTCTCACGTGTGAGGCAAATATGATAACCGCAACACTACGGAAACAATTGGGACCAGGGAAAAACCCTGGAACAGAAATAGTATGTCTGTCCAGGATGGCACCACGACGAAAGCATAGCCGATTGAGGTTACAGGGCTTTCTCAAACCGAACTGGGCAAAACGTCAGAGGCGGTGAGTCATCCCCCATACAGGGAACACAAAGCTGTGTTTGTGTGTGTGGGGGGGGTTTGCTATCCCTCAAGACCCCAGATGGAGATTTTTTTCCCCATCCAGCAGTTTTCCTCCCCCCCCCCGCCCCTCTGGCACAAACAGGTCCACTGGTGGTGCTTGGGACTTCAAATATGGTGAGCCCCCGATTCCCCCCCCCCGCCCTTTTGGGGCAATCCCCAACAGACTGGGGGGCGTAATCCTGGAGGCCAACTTGGAACCTCCCCCAGCAGTCTCCTTACCAGATGATAGAGTTCCAATAGCCTGACACAGGGGGAAGGAGAGAATTTGTCAGAGAGGGATCGGAAGGAAAAAGATTGGCCCCAGCCAAACAAAGAAGCAGACAGGGAACTCCTTGCAGACGGAGCTCCTCCCCCTCTACAGCACCCGAGTCTTCCGTATCCTCGGCTTCATCGGAGATGGAATGCCCTAGATCAGGAGTGGCCAAACTGTGACTCGGGAGCCACATGTGGCTTTTTCACACATATTGTGTGGCTCCCAGCAGGGCAGCTGGGGAAGCGAAGGGGAGGCGTGCTTTTTCTCCCTCCCTCCCTCCCTCCCTCCCTCCTTAATAAACAGAAGACTAAGATGTTTATTATTTATTTATTTAATTAATTCCATTTCTACCCCGCCCTCCCCGCACGCAGGCTCAGGGCGGGGTAGAAATGGAATTAATACTATTAGCAAACAAATATCATTGGACAAATAAATATAATTATCAACATCTGTTTTTACCCCTTTTGTTTTTATTTTTGGCAGTCTTGTTTAATATTAATAACAGGCAGATTTGCATATTTCCCAATTAAAAACGCGTGTGTGATATTTTTTCATGTCCTGCGGCTCTCAAACATCTGATGTTTATTCTATGTGGCTCTTCCATTGAGCAAGTTTGGCCACCCCCGCCCTAGTTCAAAGAGATGTAAATCAGCTAAGACGCTAAGAAGACCCACTAAGAGGCCGGAAGAGAATAAAGAGGGGTCTCCTCAGCTCACCTCTTCCTCGAAACAGGTTAGGACAGGATCACAGACGCAAGCATCTAAACCAAACTCAGGAATCTGAATTAGAGGACAACCTGCCTGTCATCACCTCAGAGGCTGTGCCTTCAGACAAAAATAATCCTTCAGACACTAAAGATAATTCGGCCAGACTGTTTCAGGCAGAACATTTTAAGCAGACTAAAGGAAGTAGTGAAAAGGCCTCAACTATCCTTCAGAGTCAGTGGAAAAGCCAACAACTTCTACAACATCCAATCTGGACGAAAGGGGTTGTTAAAAACCAGGGCTTTTTTGGTAGAAAAAGCCCAGCAGGAACTCATTAGCATAACAGGCCACACCCAATAGCAGAAACTCATTAGCACATTAGGCCACACCCCTGACAGTGCATCTCATTTGCATATTAGGCCACGCCCCCATGTTACCAGAGGTGTGGTCATCCAGCCACACCCACCTTTTGCTTCTTATTCTGCTTACCTTGTTTGTTGTCAAAACCCAGGGCTTTTTTGTAGCAGGAACTCCTTTGCATGTTAGGCCACACACCCCTAATGTAGCCAATCCTAATGGGTTTCTGCTGTTGGGTGTGGCCTATTATGCTAATGAGTTCCTGCTGGGCGTCGCCAACTCAGGAGCCAGCCGGAACGCCGTTCCTGTGCTGGAACTCCACAGCAGAAGGATTAGATGCACTCCATCACAGCTGGCCAAAGGGGCTATTATATGCCTTCGGTCCAGCTTCTCAGAAGGGTATTACAAAAGGTTTGGAAAGGAAAGACAGAAGTCATCCTTCTAGCACCGTACTGGCCCAGAAGACCATGGTTTTCTGCGCTTATCCAGATGGTGGTACAGAAACCTTGGAGGATTCCAGACAGATGGGACTTACTGAGCCAAGGACCCATCCTTCCCCCAGTTCCTCAGTGGGTGAAGTTAACATCATGGAGGCTGAGCAGAAAGATTTAGAACTGCCAGGTCTGTCGAAAGAGGTAGTAGATATCACGTATCAGGTGAGGAAACTGGCAATGAGGTTTATACAGTTATACTTGGTCAGCCTTTCCCCATTATGAACTGATCCCATTTTTTTTTCATACCAGTTTGATACCAAAGGGGGTGCATGATCTTTCCATTTTGATGCAATCGTAAAAAGGGCAGTGGCCAATAAAAGAGTAATCAGCTCCCTACTGGAGTTTCTAACAGACATGTCTGGCCAATAATTTAGTAGTAATGTCTCTGGTGTGAAAGGTAATGCAACACCTGTAATACTCTTGATCCTGCTTACAATTTCTATTTATATAAATACAACCCCACCAGCAGTGCTGGTAGGATCTTACTTGACCACATCTTTTCCATAAATTTGGGGGATTAGACCATGGGTAGATGTGAGAGAGCCTCTTGGGAGTAAGATACCAGTGTGAGAAAACCTTGAGAAATTGAAAACCGTACATTGAGTACTTTTGACAAATTATTAGAGGAAGTCCGAATTAAATTCCAATGAGAAACAGAGGGAAGGATTCCATGATCAACATACCATCGGATGTCATTGCCTTCTTATGTGCAGGGTGGAAAAAGGGTCTCTGTCCAAACACACTGAAGTGACAGGTAGCAGCCATTGTGGCTGTACTGGGGGAAAAGGGGTTGGGCTCCATCACCACCAATAAATATGTTAAAAGGTACCTCAGAGGAGACCCACGATTAACACTCCTGGTGCAGCATAGATTCACAGCTTGGAATTTGCCAAAGGTCTTACAGGCAGGTGTCATTTCCTGCAAGAGCACACAGGAGCGGAGCTCCGGCAGTAAGTAGCCCAGGAGGTGGGCCCTGCTCCCAGCAGCCCTCAGTCGGGCCATGAGGAGCAATAAGCAGCCAGGTAAGTTGCAGAGCCCCCCCCCCGGCCCACCTTCAGGTACAAGCTCTCCCTCCTCTGTGAGGGCAGATCTGCATGTCCCCCTCCAAATAGCTAGCAATCCAAAACAGTCCAGTGGAGCCCGAGTGGTGGGTGTTGCCTTCTGACACACTTCTGGTGATGTCAGGGGGTGTGACATATGCAAATACGTTATGCTAATAAGTTATGCTAATGAACCCCTGCACCTCTTTTTGTACGAAATGACCCCTGCTTACAGGCTCTAGCAAAACAATATTTTGCCCACTAGGTTTAATAAGACCTAAAACATCTTTCCTGGAAGGTAGCCTTTCTGGTGGCCATTACCTCCATGAGACGAGTCTCAGATATCGGGGCTTTTTCAGTTAGGAAAGAGCCTTGCACCTTCCACAAAGACTCAGTAGTACTAAGGATGGACCTCTCTTTTATCCCTAAAGTTATTTCATCGTATCATTTAAAACAGGAATTGGTATTACCTTCTTTTTGCACCAGGCCTTCTCACCCAAAGGAGAAACTATGGCACAAGCTAGATGTCCGGAGGGCCCTTTGCCTGGGGTCGCAAAGAGTCGGACTCTACTGTGTGACTGAACAACAATTGAGACCATCCGAGGGAAAACCATAGAGTTTTCCCTCGGATGATCGTGGCCCCGCCCCCAGCGTGCCCTGCGTCATAACGTCACTTTCTGGTGACGCACACGCCGGGGTGGGGTTCCCCCCGGGGCCCGATCCACCGGCGGCGGGGAACGGGCCTCTGGAGCGGGGGTTTCCCGCCCCCCGGGGGGACTTGGCAAGCCTAAAAGCAACTGTTGCCTTCTGGATAAACCTGTGCATTCACAAGGCCTTCGGAACTCTGGGCCACAGAGGTCCTGGAGGAATCACGGCTCATTCCACCAGATCTGCTGCAAGGTCAACTTGGCTCCATGGAAACTGCATTTGGGAGGAGGGTACTCCAACAGGTGTTAGAGTAATATTGTGCATACTTCCCACCCAGTTTTTTGCTTGGATATATAACCAGTCTGGATAGGGTTGCCAAGTCCTTTTTCTTCTGCGGCGGGGGGCTCCCGCACGGCGTCGTCAACATAGAGTTTTCCCCTCAAATGGCTGTGGCCCCGCCCCCAGCGTGCCCGGCGTCATCACGTCACCTCCGGCTGATGTGCACGCCGGGGTGGGGTTTCCCCCGGGGCCCCATTCCGCGGCGGCGGAGATCGGGCCTCCAAAGCGGGGGGAAATCCACCCCCCCAGGGGGACTTGGCAGCCCTAAGTCTGGATTACTTCCCCCACTGAAGGAGAACGATTAAAGGGCTCTTTTTGTAGCAGGAACTCCTTTGCATATTAGGCCACACCCCCTAATGTAGCCAATCCTCCAAGAGCTTACAGAGCTCTTCTTACAGGAGCTACTGTAAGCTCTTGGAGGATTGGCTACATTAGGGGTGTGTCACTTAATATGCAAATGAGTACCTGCTACAAAAAGAGCCCTCAGGTTTCTTCTCTTCAGTGGGACAAAGTCATCCATTTCCCCCACCTTTTGGGTTTTGTCCTTGGTGTTTGGGTTTAATGATCCTTCTTCACTTCAATGTTTGTATCCTTGTGGTTCTTACTATTAAAATAGCTTATATTGTCATTTATGACTTATGTACCCTTTTGATCTGGGCAACTCAATGCCTGGAAGAACATCCCCCCCCCCCTCTGTCCAAGATAGGTATACAAAAATTTGCATAGCCCTGCCTGGAGTATGAGGGGATGTGCCCTAGACAGTCTGGATGACTTCACCCCACTGAAGAGAAGACACCTTCAGGTAGGCCCAATGGTTTGCTCAGTGGGGTACAGTGCCATAGAGTCCAGCCTCCAAAGCATCCATTTTCTCCAGGGGAACGCATCAATCTCAATCTTTATTAAAAACTGTCATAGACCAACACAAGTCACAATTTGCATAAGTTACAGTAGATATAACTATAATACAATAGTTAAATAATTAAATGAGTGAATAGATGCCAAAATATTAAAATATTACAATTCCTCAGTGCATAAAGCTTTCTGACAACATTTTACAAGCAGCTGCGTGAAATTTCACACTGAGAGCTGTAACTCTGAGAGCTGTATAGGTTTTTGCCTATAGGTAGCATTCCAGTGTATGCCTACAGGTATGCCTATAGGTAGCATTTTTGTCTATAGGTTGCCTATAGGTAGCATTCCGGTGTATGCTATATCCAGGGCTCTTTTTGTAGAAAAAGCCCAGCAGGAACTCGTTAGCATAATAGGCCACACCCAACTGCAGAAACTCATTAGCCTATTAGGCCACACCCCTGACAGCACAGCTCATTAGCATATTAGGCCACACCCCCATGTTACCAGAAGGCTGGTCATCCAGCCACACCCACCTTTTGCTTCTTATTCTGTTTACCTTGTTTGTTGTCAAAACCCAGGGCTTTTTTTGTAGCAGGAACCCCTTTGCATGTTAGGCCATACACCCCTAATGTAGCCAATCCTAATGAGTTCCTGCTGTTGGGTGTGGCCTGTTATGCTAATGAGTTCCTGCTGGGCGTGGCCAACTCGGGCGCCAGCCGGAACTCTGTTCCTGTGCGTTCCTGCCCAAAAATAGCCCTGGGTATATCCGAACAACCAGGATATTGGCTAAGCAAAAGGAAGAAGAAACTTAGAGCGAATCTCTTGGTAAAAAGGGCAGTGAAGGAAAACGTGTTCTATTGTTTTGGTTTCCCCTGCGCCACGAGGCAAGAGCTATCTAACATGGGGGCCTTATTGTATAATTCCTCCAGTACCGCAGAGGGGAGTGGGGAACTGATCTCTGTAGACCAGCTATAATTCTGGGAGCTCTCCAGACCCCACGTGGAGGTTGGAAACCATATTGATCAAGAAGCCTCCTTTTGGGATATAAAATTTAAAGACAGCGCCTCTGGTTCTCAGACCGGAAGATCTCTTTACCACCAAATGAACTCTCCATGAAAGGCTTTCACTAAAGGTCACCCCAAGATATTCAAAGGTATTACATTGTCCTATATGATTACCGTCACTTTGGTCTTGGCAGAGTTAGTTACTGTTGAAGGCCTCTTCCTTACCAAAGTTAACCGTCTCATTCAACATTCTTCTTTGGCCAAAGAAAATTAGGGGCACTGACACCGTATGGACTGCACATAAAAGAATGGATCGTTGCCAATCACCTAAAGATGGTGGGGGGAAATTCAGAACAGTATCATTTGGGCATCATTTAATTTTAGCCAATAGGTTGGAGAGAAATGCCTGTTACGAAAACAATAGACGTCTGTCAATATTTGTACCTGCCAGTTTCAGCCAAAGTGGATTCCTGTCAAGTGAGTCAAAGACAGTTGTTAAATCTACAAACACCACGCGCATACAGTTTTGGTGGGACCCTTAATGCTCTGTTGGCTGGGCTGCCGGCTATGGCTTAGGGTAGTAGTAGAGATTTGGGGGTGGAGATTGGGGGTTTGGGGGTGGGAGGGACCTCAGCAGGGAATAATGCCATACAGCCTATCCCCTAAAGCAGCCATTTTCTCCAAGGGAACCGATCTCTGTGGTTTGGAGATCAGTTGCAATACTGGGAACTCTCTTCCAGATCCCACCTGGAGGATGCCAACCCTATATGTTGGGCAAACTGGTGGAGGGTTAAGCCGTGATCAGTTGTACTTTGCCTTTTCCCTAACCCTGACTGTTCAGGATGGATAACATGATTAAAAGTCTCTCAGTCCTCCAGTCTACATAGCAGAGATTGACAACACGGTTTGGAAGTTATAAGCAACAAACCGGGGAGCCTATTTACTCTCTGTACCACTTCATGCATCTAAGTGGGCCCTTTGGCACATGAAAACCTTGGTCTTTGTTGTTCCTGCTTTGCTGAGGAAAGCTTGAACCAGAGCTCAGATGCTTCATCCAGAGTCTTGCAAAAGTCTGATAAGCAAGGAGGAGGGAGGAAGGGTTGCCGTTGGTATTTAAGCTTCGGCTGACACCTGGTGGTGTTGCATGCCAAGGTGAACCTCACACGATTGTGCCTGACTGGAGGTAAAGCAAGACAGGGCTCTTGGGACTCTTCCATAGAAAGAGGGCTTTGAGCCAAAATCTAGACACACAGAAAGTCTGGCATCCAAAAAGATGGAGATCCATTCAAAATCAAAGCGGATAGGCATTGCAAGAGACTGGCGAATGAATCCTGTTGTTGTTCAGTCGCACAGTCAAGTCCGACTCTTCACGACAATATGGACCACATCACGCCAGGCCCTCCTGTCTTCCATTGTGCTCCGGAGTTTGCTTAATTTCATGTTTGCTGCCTCGATAACACTGTCTAACCATCTCATCCTTTGCCATCCCCTTCTTCTTTGACCTTCAATCTTTCCCAGCATCAGGGTCTTCTCCAGTGAGTGCTCCCTTCTCATTTGGTGGCCAAAGGATCTGAGCTTCAGCTTCAGTATCTGGCCTTCCAAGGAACAGTCAGGGTCGATTTCTTTTAGGATTGACTGATTTGATCTCCTGGAAGTCCAGGGGACTCTCAAGAGTCTTCTCCAGCATCATAATTCAAAAGCATCTATTCTTTGGTGCTTGGCCTTCCTTATAGTCAGGGGTCATTTCGTAGAAAAAGAGCTAGGGGAACTCATTAGCATAACTCATTAGCATATGCCACACCCCCTGACATCACCGGAAGTGTGTCATAAGGCCACCCCCCCACCCCCAACAGTCCTGGCCGCCGGCCTTGCAGCTCCACTGCTGAGCCCCATGAGGGGCCCGGCGGTGGACCTGCAAGGCCAGTGGGAGTGCAAGGAAGCCCCGCGAAGGCCCTCCCTGGCCCCAGGCAGGCAGGGGTGGGGAGAGGCAGGGAGGAAGCAACTTACCCTCCCTCTTCTCCTCCCTCCTCCTGGCTTAATGAGGGCCGGAAACGGGGCGGCTGGAAGCAGGGGGCGGGGCTTCGTCATGTGCCCCGCCCCCTCGTACCTCACCCGGGGGGACTGCGATCCCCCGCGATCCCCCCCGAAATGACCTCTGCTTATAGTCCAACTCTCGCAGCCATACATGACTACTGGGAATACCATCGCTTTGACCATGCGGACTTTTGTTGGCAGGGTAATGTCCAGTGTAATGCCAGTAGCTCACAAAGTAAAATTTTTGCTCACAAGACTCCACAGCTTAGAGGGAACATTTTATTCTGCTGTCAAGGCTACACATGTACTTATATAAAAAGCTTCATTACATGGGAAAGACATCTGAACTGGGTCCAACACCAGCTAGGGTTGCCAGCTCTGGGTTGGGAAATACCTGGAGATTTTGGGGGCGGAGCCTGGGAAGGGTGGGGTTTAGGGAGGGGAGGGACCTCGGTAGGGTCTAATGGCACAGAGTTCACCTTCCAGAGCAGCCATTTTCTCCAGGGGAAATGACCGTGGTCGTCTGGAGATCAATTGTAAGAGTGGGAGATCTCCAGGTGCCTCCTGGAGGGTGGCAAGCCTAATGCCAGCCCTGGGTACATTCATGCACCTAGCCAGGAGCAAGAACACAACAGAAGATTGTTTTCGCTTCAGTGGTTGACTGAATTGTTGACTGAGTTGTATTGTATTGTTTTGTATTGTTCTATTCTGCTTTTAACTGTTTTATTATGGCTTTGTGCCCTTATTGTTAGCCGCCCTGATCCCGTTGGAGAGGGCGGGATATAAATCTGAATAATAAACAAATACCTTGTGTAACACCTTACATTTTTCTCCTGAACATAAGAACATAACAGACACCAATGTGTGTTTTTTTTAAATTTTAAATATCTTTATTTATATCATTTTCTCAAGTATAAACATGGACAGGGTAGAACACAAAAATGACAACAGCAAATTACAAGTAACCAATACATGCAGTAAAATACAACTTTAGCATTCTGTGCTCTTTCCACCCAAACATGCAACTATTAATAACAAACAACCCTACATTTGAATATAGATATGAAACACTCTATATCAACTCTTGTGTGCATCCTGTAAACTCTAAAATAGCTTTAACCCTTGGAATTACTATTGACTAAAACAAACACTCTGTCACAAAGTGGCCAAAAATACCAGGTGCCACCAGGAGGTCTATCAGTGGGGCCAGGACACTAGAAGCCCCCCCACTGGTTCCCCCCCCCCCAAGCACCAAGAATACAGTGCATCATCTGCCCCAGCCTGTGAGTTCCTATCTATACCTTGTGGCGAATAGCCACTGATGGACCTCTGCTCCATATGTTTATCCAGTTCCCTCTTGAAGCTGTCCATGCTTATAGCCGCCACCACCTCCTGTGGCAGTGAATTCCATGACTTCCTTTTATCTGTTCTAACCCGACCGTTCAGCAATTTCATGGAGTGCCCACGAGTTCTTGTATTGTGAGAAAGGGAGAAAAGTACCTCTTTACCTGCTAGAAATTGCAAGTAGATAAATAGGTACCACTTCAGTGGGACGGTAACAGCATTCCGTGTGCCTTGGTGTTTAGTCATGCCAGCCACATGACCACGGAAACGTCTTTGGACAGCGCTGGCTCTTCGGCTTTGAAACGGAGATGAGCACCGCAACCCTAGAGTTGGATTCGACTGGCTTTTGAGCAAGGGAACCTTTACCTCTTTACCTGCTCTATCCTGAAGTAATAGAATGACTTCCAAGTGATTTCTCGTCTCTCTTCCAAGATGGAATTTTAAGTCTCACTGGTTTAGAGAGACATGTACATCAGATTGCAATGGCGAAAATTTCCCAGAGGTGGTGATCACGAGACATGAGCAGGACGCTTTGATGTTCCAATTTTCGCAAACAGCTAAAAGTGTTCAGGTGGGTAGCCAGGTTGGTCTGAAGCAAGAGAATAAAGTTTGAGCCCAGCAGCACCTTGAAGACCAACAAAGTTTTATCCACGATATAAGCTTTCCTGTGCGTACCGTCACAGCATCACACGTGTATCTATGACAACGAAAGAAATAAAATAGCTGTGTTGGTCTGCAGTAGACTAGTTAGATTTGAGTCCAATAGCACCTTAGAGACCAGCAAGAGTTTCAGGGTATACGCCAGAGGTTGCCAACATGGTGCCCATGGGCACCATAGCAACCACCACGGACTTTTCGGGTACCACCACCACATGTTTGTAGGAAGTGGGCAGGGCCAGGCAGGGCTTTTGCCCAGCAAGTTTCTGATTGACTATTGGAGATCTGATTGGCTATGCAGCTATTCCCACAGTTTGGTGTAGTGGTTAAATGCACAAACTCTAATCCGGAAAAACTGGGTTTGATTCCCCGCTCCTCCACTTGCACCTGCTGGATGACCTTGGGCAAGCCATAGTTCTTTCAGAGGTGTGTTCCCTCAGAGCTCTCTCAGCCCCACCTACCTCACAGGGTGTCTGTTGTGGGGAGGGGGAAGAAAAGGAGTTTGTAAGCTGCTCTGAGACTCCCTTGGGTAGTGAAGGGCGGGGTATAAATCCAATTTCTTCTTCTTCTTCGCAAGGATCTGCACTGTGGTCCTGACGTTAAGCTGTGGTGGCCATTTTGTGGCTGGCTCCACTAGGCTTGCCAAGTCCCCCCGCCCCAGAGGCCCATTCCCCGCCGCTGGCGGATCGGGCCCCGGGGGGAACTCCACCCCCATGTGCATGTCACCCGGAAGTGATGCGGGGACGCCGGGGATGCTGGGGGCGGGGCCACGGTCATCCAAGGGAAAACTCTATGGTTTTCCCTTGGATGGTCCTGGCCCCGCCCCCAGCGTGCCCGGCGTACCCGCATCCCTTCCGGGTGACGTAGATGCGGCGCACAAATGCACTCAAGACGCCAGCTGGGAGTCCCCCGCTGCGGTAAGTTTCTGACTTGGCAACCCTAGGCTCCACCTCCTGCAGCCACCATTTTGTGGCAAGAAAAAAAATGCACGTGCCCAAATTTAAACACCAAAAAAAATAAATCAATGATTTAATAAATTATATAAATATGACATATATAGTACTCAGAACAAGTTTTCCTATGACACAATCAATGGACAGGTAGAAATTCACAGGTAAAGTTAATCACAGGTAGAAATTCACAGGTGGAGTTTTTCCAAAAACGATTTGTAATGAGGAATTCAAAAAAAGTCCTTGAACTGTAAGGATGTGGTAGTGTCTCTGCCAGCTGACTCCACGGAATAAATCCGTTTCAATAATTTTTTCAAGAATCATGCTGGGTTCAACATTTCAAAGATACATGTAGCCATCCATAAAGTATATTCAGATAACAGCAATCCTCAGTGATTCCCAGGGGAGAATCAATCATTTCGTGGAACCTCCCTTCTAAATTCTGAAGGGTTTCACCACTCTGCCAAAGGAGATTAACTTTACCTGTGAATTTCTACCTGTCCATTGATTGTGTCATAGGAAAATTTGTTCTGAGTACTATATATGTCATATTTATATAATTGATTAAATCATTGATATATATATTTTTGGTGTTTAAATTTGGGCGCGTGCATTCCCCCCCCCGTTTACATCTGTTGCGGTGCCACTGCCTTTCATCTTGGATACCATTTTGGGGCTGCCATGTTGTCGCTGTGCTCAGAAAGGTTGGGGACCCCTGGTCAGAGCTCTGTGTCTGATGAAGGGAGCATCGACTCTCGAAAACTGACACCCTGAAGATCTCGTTGTCCTCGAAGGCGCTGCTGGACTCGAGGCTGACGGAAAGAACAATCCATCCCTGCAGGACCTTTGCAGCTGGATCTCTGTGCATTCCTTCTGCAGGTGGTCACGTTTCCTTCGGGTGCAAGGACTGCTCATTGTGTCAGTAGCAAAGAGCTCACAAGTGGGTCTGCTGGATCTGACCCCTGATGTGTAGAGTACAGTTATAGGGGCCCTTTGACTAGTAACATCAGCAAAAAAGAGAGACGGAATGGAGCTGGAAATGTCTGGTCCAGATCCAGTGTTCCCTCTAAGCTGAGTTAGTGTGAGCTAGCTCACAGTTTTTTAGCCTCTGGCTCACACATTTTTGTCTTAGCTCAGGAAGGATGGGGCTCCAGTCGAGCAAACGAATTTATGCAGTAGCCAAATCACCTGCTCACAATTTTAATGCCAATAGCTCACAAAGTAGAATTTTTGCTCACAGGGCTTAGAGGGAACGTCATATCTGTCATAAAATCACCTAGGCGAGGTTAATTTTATTGCGAAATGTTAACTGCAGATGGGGGCAGAGACTGGGGTGGGGGTCAGATGCCAGAATGCTGCCCCTGTGTTCCGTTGAGCCCCAATGCCAGGTATAGTTGGGGTGGTGGTGCCCTATTCAGCAGGGAGGCAAACATTACTTTGTACGTGTCCAGAGGAACTCTCTTATTTACTGTGTCACTGCATTCTTTTTGTGTGTGCTGGGTTGAGGCCAAGGTATTGAAATAAGGATGTAGAGGGATGAAGAACGGCACAAGCTTCTGTGTAGGGTAGAGTGAGCAGGAATAACTCAAAAAGGAAATAAAATTCATAATGTAGAAAACAACGTCATGCTTATGGGCAATATCAAGCAGCACGAAAAACCTTTTACATCTGAGTTTCCGTAGTGTAGCGGTTATCACGTTCGCCTCACACGCGAAAGGTCCCCGGTTCGATCCCGGGCGGAAACATCCTTTTAAACAATTTGTCCTACTTCAGTTATATCTGTATAAAATCCATATAGACGTATAGAAGCAACCTTTTCAAGTTGTTGCAGGTCAGTGCTTTTGTAGCTGAGGTAATCCGGGATTTTAAATTGAATTGCACTCTCGCCTTCCACTCATTTTCTTTTTACGTATATATTTTATGTAGAAAAGGTAGAGGATTCCTGTCGAGGTGGTATTACCACGCTGCCTCCTGACCACTTGTATGGTGTTAAATAATATTTTCCTTAACTAAGTGACGGAAGGGAAAAAGGAGTGCAATAAATGAACCGTCAACCTCTTGCAAGCTGGAGAATATAATTTTTTCAAATTGTATTTATGATAAGAGTTAATGGGGTGGTAAAAAATTCATGCGTTGGCCGGGAATCGAACCCGGGTCAACTGCTTGGAAGGCAGCTATGCTAACCACTATACCACCAACGCGTTTCTGGTTTCCTTGTTTCCTTTTGTTCCTATCAGGAAGTGTGACAAGCCGGATGGTACCATTCTAGTATACAAGAACTGAAAGCAAATCGACCGTTTTTAAAGAGAAGGATAATATCGCTTATTCACCTGAAGATGTTTCTGAGATTATCTATTATCATAAAAGTGGGCAGTCTATTTCTAGCATTCCCTCATCTATCCTCCTTTAAATGTGACACAGTGCCCCCCCCCCTTCCACTGAGTGGCGCCGTCCTCCGTTCTCCTTAGTTTTACGCTCTCCTTCTAACGCGTGTTTACGTCACAGTCGGTCCTCGGCTGTTAAATGGTCCCGCCTTCTCTGTTTCCACAGCAACGCCTTCATTCTTCCCCTGTTCGCTTGGACAATGGTTTCATCCGAGTATTTGGGGAGTATTTTTCACACGAACATTAAAAAACATTATTTTATTTGTAGCCTTACATAGCTATAGTAATGGTGATATACTTTTATAAAGGCAGATGTTTATAGTGTATATTACTCCTATTTAACAATTTCTCATAGTTTATATTTTTTGTAGCTTATATTTTGTATATTTCTATTTTTTTTACACAGTCTCAACCCTTCAGCTCCCCCTTTTCTGACGAATAATTCCCCCCTTTCCCCCCTTTTCCTGCAACGTTTTTTAATTCCTCCAGCCACCCCCGTGCCAGTCCAGCCAGTGGTTCCACCCAAGCGTCACGGAGGCAACCCCCCCCCCCCCTCATCAATGGTTGCGCCTTGGTGTCGCTCTCTTGAGAGAGGAATAGCGCGCGCGCATATAGATAGAGGCTCGGCCCCGCCCCATTTTCGTCATTCCCAAGCCCGGACGGACTCCCGGCCCCGCCCACTTTCCTTTCCGAGAGAGAAAAGTGCCCCGAACTTCCGGTTCCGGCGCAAAGGTCGCGCTGGGAGGCTCAAGGAGGCCGGCGTTTTCCCTTCCCCCCTTCCCCTGTTTCTCGGAGTTTCTCGGCCTCCAGGAAGGGAAATGGACCGGGACTGAAGGCGGCTCCGCGTGATCCCCGACCCCTTCCCTCCCCCCCTTTCCCCGACTCGGAGAAGCCTCGCAGTGGGGGAAAAGCTGCTCTGAGTGAGTCAGGGAATGATTGTCGGGTTGGAGGGCGGAGCTCGTGTTGTGGGCCACTCCCTCGAGAGGCTGGGCTGGACCCCCTCCTCTTTTTCAAAGGGGAGAGGAGGAGGGTCTCTGGCCACGCCCTCGGAGCCTGCGGTGGGTGTCTCTTGGCCACGCCTCCTAGCCATTGACCCGCCCCCAGACTTGATTTCGGCACGCCCTCCCTGGAGAGAATGAATGGGGGCTGTTGTGGCCACGCCTCGTCCTGAGTTCTAATGATGCCTTTGCCCACGCCCACTTCAGGGCAGGGGAGGTGGTTGACTCGCCTCTCAGCTTCTTTGCAAGGTTTTGGTCCTAGTTGAGCAGTTGTCCTTAGCCACCCTTTTAGTGAGCTTTGTGCCCCATAGGCTGGAGAGCGTAAGGTTGGGGTGCACCCCCCCTACATAATTCGGGGCTGCTAACTGTCTTTCCCACCCTGACTTCGATAGCCCAGGGTAGCCCAATCTCACCAGCACTCAGAAGCTAAGCAGGGTCGGCCCTGGTTAGTCCTTGGATCCGAGACCACCAAGGAAGTCCAGGGTTTCTACATGGAGGCACCTCTGTTTGTCTCATGGCACCTGAGTGGCCTAGGCAAGCCTGATCTCATTAGATCTGGGAAGCAAGCAGATGGGAGACCGCCAAGCAAGTCAAGGCCCTCTTAGGCAGAGGCAGGCAGTGGCAAACCACCTCTGTTCATCTGACCTGACCTGGATAGCCCAGGCTAGCCCAATCTCATCAGCACTCAGTAGCTAAACAGGGTTGGCACTGGTTAGTCCTTGGGCGGGAGACCACCAAGGAATTCCAGGTTTGCTGTGCAGAGGAAGGCAGTGTTAAGCTGCCTCTGAATGTCCGTTGTCTTGAAAACCCTCAGAAGCCGCCGTAAATTGGCTGCAGCTAGACAGCAAAACAAAACACCGCCTCTTCTCCCTTTCCTATCTGGTTTTCTACTGCCTGATTTGACTTTGACTTTTGCTTCCCATGGAACTCCACCCACTCTGTTGCTGATGGGTTGGTATAGGTAGAATGAGTAAGGGTCTTGCTGAAGGAGAATCTAGGGGTCCTAAAATGAAGACTTTGACCCCAGGCGCTCTGGCACATGTCCTCCAGAGCTAGCTGCTTGGTCCCCTGCCTCCCACTGGGAGTCAGAATGAAGCATCACTCTGTCTTTGCAAACAGAAGTGGGATCCTTTTGGGCATGATTGCCAATATGGGTGTGCTCAAGGCCACCTTTTGGATCTGCTTCCTGTGAAATTCTCCAAGTTGGCCTGCTTTGCCTTCCAATACTGCCAACTCCCATCAGCTCAAGGCCTTGGTTTTTTGCCTAAGGAACTCCGTGCCTTGTTGAGGATAGGCCTTTTTGACCTCGCTTGCTATGTCCTAGTTTGTGGTGAGCTTGGAAGGTGGAGACAGCCACGTAGAAGAGCGGGAGCTGCCCCATACCTTTTCTTTCCTATTCCTCCAAAATTGCATCACTCCTGGGTTTTTTGTGGCTGATACGGAGTCGTAAGCCATACCGTCACCTCTTGATGCATGAGGCTGTCTTTGCTGTTTCAGTCCAAAGAATTCATCTCCTGTTCTTTTTCTTTCTCCAGTTTCTTATTCTACCCACGGCTTGCCAAGCAGTTGATGCAGAAGGTCAAGAGGGCTCGTCTGGAAAACGAAACTTCGGGAAGTTGGAGAAGGTAATTTTTCTGGACCTCTGTGGGGACAGGGGTGAAGCAGTGGCTTCGGAAACATCGTATGTTTGAAGGGTTAAATGAAAACCCAGTTGCGGATCATCGGGACCGGGAAGTATTGTACCTCTGAATTTTAGACCTTGATCAAGGGCCCAGTTCTCACTGAGGTGGTCTAGTTTGTCCCAGTTCATACTGCAGCTGGGGAGTTTGTGTGCTCCTCCGTGCCAAAACAAAGCCGCTTGCTTCTAAATAGCATGGTGACAAGACTGGGTCTAAGCTAGCCTTCTTAGGACGTTAGCTTTCTATGTGCAGGGATATTTATACAGAGGAGCACTCAGTTACATGAGTCCCACCTGCAGTCAGAAATGGTACAGTCCAGTCACAGGTTGATCACTTTTTCTCAAACCAAGTGGGTCGGTAGATATGTGCAAAGACAATTTTATAAATATGCTTCATGTGTATGCTTTGTTGTACATTCTTTTCTCTTGTGAAGGGGTGGGGTGGGGCTTATGCTGTGATTGTCATTGTCAGGGTGCAGGGAGGGACTTATCAATGACATTTCTGTCTTGCCTTCCTCCAAGGAACCCAAACCAGTTTTCCTCTTTCTCTTATCTCTGGCATCAAATATTGATGGGCCATGTTGCCTGCCAACACCTTTTCTGGTTCCTGCCAAGTGCTTCTAGAAGGTGGGTGTAGTCAGATGGGGCCTTTCCCAGCAAGAGTCCTGATTGCCCACTGGAGATTTGATGCAAACAAACAGAAGAACCAGGCAGTGCAAGAGAGAGATCTCGGAGTTGTAGGAGGTCCACTGGTGGACCTCCTGATGGCACCTGGTATTTCTGGCCACTGTGTGACAGAGTGTTGGACTGGATGGGCCATTGGCCTGATCCAACATTGGCTTCTCTTATGTTCTTATCGAGACAGCTTTGGAATAGTAGCGTGTCAGAGGACAGATTTCAAGATTCAGCCTGAACTGTTTTGAGAAAATCTCTGCGCTTCCCGTCAGGCCCAGATTAAAGTGTAGCTCAATCCCCTGGGAAGTCTTCCTGAGGTTCACTGACATGTTCAGAAGCTGCACATTTCAGGGATGCTTGTGCAGGAGAGCTTCCTGCTGGATTGTAGCCAGGCCTGATTGTCCCGAATGTCAGGCCAAATGTCCTGAATGTCAGGCCTGATTGTCCCGAATGGTACCCAGAATCATTGCCTTGAGGTGGCTGACTTGCCTCTCCTCCTGGTGGCCATCCATCTCACATTCAGAACATACGTTGTTTGCAGGAAATGTCAGTCATTCATGAGCAGTTCTCATGCACAGATGATCTGCAGCCGCTCAGTTTGTGGTGTGTTGGGTCCCCCGTGACAAGCTCTCTGTCGTGGCCTTTGGAAGGAGACAGCATGAAGGGGATAAGGGAGATACCTGTATAAGATTGTAGGGAAATCTACTGTCAGATGTGTTCTGATCCTTTGAGTTACAAACTCTCATTGGATTGTTTGCTTAGCAAGTTTTAAAAGCACGGTGTGATCTGTCGCAGCGACATTCTCCAATCTCTCTCCCCACTCCAGGTTAAAAATTTGGGTCCCAACGCAGATCGGAATCTAAATTTCTTAGTCCAGCTCCTTCTGTTGAGAACCGCTTTCAGTATTTATGTGGAGAAGCCTGTGTGGAGTTTGGATATGATTGGGGTTTAATGCATGTGGGGACATGGTCTGCTAAAACCGCAGCAGGTAGAGCTTTCCCAGGAGTATGTTTATCCCTCCATCAGGTGTTCTCTGCCACCCTTGTCCTCTTAAAACATTCATAGCCTCCTACACAGGTGAGCACAAACAAGCAAACAAGATTTTCAGGATATAAGCTTTTGCGAGTCAGAGCTCCCTGTGTCAGATTGGAAAGCCCGTCCTTTTTTTTCTTATATTGTTGTTTTCTTTGTAAGCTGCCCTGAGCCCGCCTCCGCGGGGTAGGGTGGGGTAAGAATCAAATCAGTCAATAAATATACCCCCAAACCCTTGTCGTCTTCTAAGGTGCTACTGGACTCACGACTGCAGGCCAAGGACAGCTACGATTTGAAATTGTGTGGCAAGAGGGTGAAACTGTTTGACTAGAGGAGTCTTGAGTCCAGTATGGATTTCCTTGCCAGGAGTGAGGGTTACAAACCTCATGACTTGATCCGGGTCGACAAAACCTGGAAAAAGGGGGGGGGGGGAGAGAAACTCAACCCAAGATAAGATTGCGAACCAAAGGGCTAAGCTAACAATGTATATTATAAAAGTACAAATATTTATTAGGGTGTATACATGTTAAAACCTATACTGATGAAAATCTTTATCTAAGTATCAGACTTATAAAAACATCAAATATTAATGCATATGATGGGTAAACACTTTCCTACTGAAGAATATAGTATAGACACACATTCATAGACCTGTATACAAGATCTTTAGTACTCATATATTAAAACCAGAGGTTTTAATATGGGCCATAGGTATAGCCATATCAATTCCACCAATTATTCTGGTAACAGAGATTTCATAGGTCTGAATGTGTGTCCCTCCATTAAGGTAAAGATTCTGTTACCTTGATGGAGGGACACACATTCAGACCTATGAAATCTCTGTTACCAGAATACTTGGTGGAATTGATATGGCTATGCCTATGGCCCATCACTAATATCAGCAATACAATTACAAATATACAAGGAAACAACATCTGGTTTTAATATATGAGTATTAAAGATCTTGTATACAGGTCTATGAATGTGTGTTTATACTATATTGATAGTTGTGACTGACCACTGAGGAAGGCCCTTAGGGGCCGAAACGCGTTTGGTCTGCAGTAGGAAAGTGTTTACCCATCATATGTGTTAATATTTGATAAGTTTTTATAAGTCTGGTACTTAGATAAAGATTTTTATCAGTATAGGTTTTAACATGTATACACCCTAATAAATATTTGTACTCAAACCAGTTCCTTGTGAGTTGTGATTTTGTGTTTACAGCTGTAAGTTCAGGTGAATGCTTTGGAAAATAGGTATGCCAATTTAGTAAGAATCCAAATGTTCACAGTTAAATTGTTGCAAGGGTTTGGGGGTTTTTTGGGGAGGGGAGGCTCCAAGTCTTAGAATCATAGAATCACAGCGTTGGAAGGGACCTCTAGGGTTGTCTGGTCCAACCCCCGGCACAGTCACTTGGGCACAGTCACTGCTTATGAGGAGCTTTGGAGGAAACCCCAGAAGAGCTGTTTGTGGCTGAGCTACTTAACAAGGATCAGGATTACTAAATGTCCCAGAACACGTCTCTGGACCCAGCCTGTGGACTCACTCGGCTTCTCCAGGCCTCAAAACAACCTCCTGGGGCTTTGCATAGTATGGCCTCATGAAACGTTTTAAATTCATTTGCGAGAGCCCACATTTGAAAACGGACTTTCCCCCTCGTCGTTTCAGTCCTGGCAATGAGTGGGATTCTCCTCTCTCATGCTCTGTTTTTCCCCTCTGCCTCCATCCCCACTGGCCTGCTGTTACGCCTGTGCATGTGAGCCAACCTTCCTTAGGTGTCCGACCCTCAGTCGGATCTTGAGACGTGTCCACAAGCACACCCACAGCATTGTTTGAATACTGGCCTGGCCGGCCTTGGAGGCCTGTTCAGGGATTGGGCAGAGCCGGGGTCAAAGGTTGTGTAAATGGAGGCCAGGGCTTTCCCCCCCCAGCTGAACTGGCTCTGGGCATCGGACTTCAGGAAAGATGGCAGCCCCACGCTGTTCAGATTCTTTGGTTGGTAAAGAATTTGGGATGTGGGTTTTCCCTTCTTCCTGATTGGCTCCTTTGCTGTTTCGGAGGACGATCAGATTTCATCACAGCTTCGGTGGGGAGAATCAGATATAAGGTCCACAGATCTTTTTGAAAAGTGTGTCCTTATATCTGATTGCCGCTTAGGTGATTGCTGAAGCACAAAGATTTTGCTAGGGGTGCCGATCAAATTAACCTTTGTGTTTCTGGGATCCTGCTGCTATCTTCTGAGCAACTGTGCGGGCCTCTTCCTACATTACGGGGTATGCAGGTTGGGTCTGAGGACCCCACCTTATATTCCGTGTAACAGATGTGAGTTGTGCTGTGGGCTGTCCTCCTTTCCAGTGTGCAGGATGTGCACGGATCGGAAACGTGGACCACAATAGTGCCATCATCTGAATCGGGCAAGGGGGCCTCAAGGCATAGATTTAGGGCACCACAGGATTCAGGCACTGTAGTGATGTATTTTATCGAGCATCTTCTGCAGGAACTGCTTCAGAACAGTCCTGCTGGATCAGAGCACTGGCCCGCCTTGTCCAGCAGACTGGTTCCTGCAGCGGCCAGCCAAGATGCCCTTGGAACGCCCGGGGGCAAAAAGGCCAAACCCTCCCCCGTTGCTGCCTCCACCCCCAACAACTGGTTTTCTGAAAACGGACATTCCGTTTTAGCAATCCGGTCTAACAGCCAGCTGTTGAAGTCCTTCAATTCTGTGGATTTGTCTAGTCTTTTAAAAATCATGTCAGCTGGTGGCTCCCGTTAGGGCAGCAACCTTGAATTGGGCTTGGGAGTGGTAGCCGGTGTAATTGCTGTAAAATCAGGGCAACACAGTCCTGATAGCTGGCCCGGAGCAGCAGTCTAGCCGGAGCGTTCTGTCCTAACCGCAGCTTCTCGACACTGTACGTATGACACAACGCTCTGTCATTGGATGAGACCTCTGTGGGGGGAGGCTTTTCCCAAGCAGAAAACTGACCTGTGTATGCAGGGAACTTTTTGTATGGAGAAAAGTTCTGTCACACAGCTCACGTGAAGTGTACAGCTCAGATGTCTGAGAGATCTAGGCCAGAGTCTTTATCAGCGGTTTTATCAGAGCCATTTTGGTGTCATGGTTAAGTGCGCGGACTCTAATATGGGCGAACCGGGTTTGATTCCCCACTCCTCCGCTTGCACCTGGCTGGATGACCTTGGGCAAGCCGTAGTTCTGATAAGAGCTGTTCTTGGAAAAAGAGCCATTTCTGTCAAGAGCTCCCTCAGCCCCACCTACCTCACAGGGTGTCTGTTGTGGGGAGGGGAAGGGAAAGGAGTTTGTAAGCCGCTCTGAGACACCTTTGGGTAGTGAAGGGCAGGATATAAATCCAATCTCTTCTTCTTCTTGGGTCAAGAAGCCAAGTCATGGCACTTGAAGTCTTTCAGCTCGCCTGCTGCCAATCTTTTGCTGCAGTGTGTCTTGCGGGAGCGTTGGGGGCATTCTAGGGTGCAGTCTCCGTTCACGTGGGGCAGCAGGGAAGCCGGGGGGGGGGGCACGGTGGCGGCAAGCATCCCACATCCTCCATATGCTGCTGGGGTTCATGGGCAGGCAGAATTGATGTGAAAGTCTCTGTGGCAGGTAGTGACACTCACTGACAACCACCTTCCCACAAGGTGTACCAGTTCCACCCAGCACCTCATTCCTGTGGTATCTGGAAGAAAGCTGAATTCTGGTGTGTGTGCATGCATAGCTGCACTGTTTGGTCTTTGTTCCGCAAGTGTAGCCCTGAAGAGCACTAGAAGCTGGTGAACCTCCTTGGTGGCACCTGGGTTTTGGCCACAGTGTGACGCAGTGTTGGATGATCCAGTATGGCTTTTCTTATGCTCTTAAGCCACCAGGTTAACCATATAGCTGCATGATATTATGTCTGTTATTTATTTGAGCCTTTATTAGGTTTCTGTCCCACCCTTTCTCTAAGGTGCTCATGGCTCTCATTTTATCTTCACAACAACCCTAAGAGGTAGGCAAGGCTTAGAGTGTGTGACTGACCCAAGATTAGCTGGGGAGCTTCATGGCGGAGTGGGAATTTGAACCTGGGACTCTCAAGTCGGAGTTCAACACTCTTAACCGATGTATTTGAGTTCAGTAGCACCGTAGAGACCAACAAGATATTCAGGGTATGAAGTTTCGAGAGTCTAATCTCCATTTGTCAAATATATGACACATGGAATTTGAACCCTTGAAAGCTCATACCCTGAAAATCTATTGGTTTCTAAGGTGCTGGTGGCCTAGAACCTAACTGCTCTAACTCCTGGCTGTCTCCTTACAGCTCAAAGTGCTCAAGGCCAGGTACAATATTAACATTTGATGATGTACCCAGAGGTGTCAAACTCATTTGTTATGAGGGCCAGATCTGACATAAATGTCACTTTGTTGGGTTGTGCCCAATGTTCCCTCTAAGCTGTGGAGTCCTGTGAGCAAAAAATCTACTTTGTGAGCTACCAGCATTAAAGTTGTGAGCAGGCAGGTGATTCGGCTACTGCATAAATCAGTTTGCTCTGGACTGGAGCCATCCTTCCTGAGCTAAGACAACAATGTGTGAGCCGGAGGCTAAAAAACTGTGAGCTGGCTCACACCAACTCAGCTTACAGGAAACACTGGTTGTGCCATGTATGTTATAAAATGTAACATGAGGTACCAGAGATATAAACTTTATAAAGATGATTTCAGATGCCAAATGGCTTGATTGGATTAGGTGTGATATGCAGAGGGATGGTAGGCGTGAAGATATCAGCATTGGTAAGGTGACAGGAAACCTAGGTCTCCGTTTGGTCCAGGAGGATTCAGTCCAGCAGGATGCAAAGAATAAATGGAAATAAGTCTAAAGAAAGTGAGCAGTGACTCACAAAAGCTCATAAAAAGGTAAAGGTTCCCTTGCTCGAAAGTCAGTCGAATCCGACTCTAGGTTTCCGGTGCTCATCTCCGTTTCAAAGTCAAAGAGCCAGCGCTGTCTGAAGACATTTCCGTGGTCATGTGGCCGGCATGACTAAACACCAAGGCGCACGGAATGCTGTTACCTTCCCACCAAAGTGGTACCTATTTATGTACTTGCAATTTCTTGCTTTCGAATTGCTAGGTTGGCAGGAGCTGGAACTAGAGACGGGCGCTCACTCCGTCATGCGGCGCACTCGGGTCTCGAACTGCTGAATTACCGACCTTCCACAGCCTGCAGTTCAGCGTCTTAACCACTTTAGCCACCGCAGCTCCCACAAAAGCTCCCACAAATTTTGTTAGTGTTTAAGGTGCTACTGTACTCTTACTCTTTCTACTGCTATTAGAAACCACAGCATTAAAAAAACAACAGTAGGGAATATTTTAACCTTCCAGGACATTCAGCTGTTGACCTAAGAGTAGCAGTTCTCTTACAAAAGAACTTCAAAGGGAGATTAGAAAGAAAGTGCTGAATTGCAACTGATAATGAAGCTCAAGACAATGCATCCTCCTGGACTGAATTGAGACCTAGGTTTCTTCTCTCATTACCAATGCCTACTATTGTCATTTGGCATCTGAAATCACTTCACTCTCCAAGGTATAAGGACAGATGCTCACATTCTAGCTGTATCTGAAGAAGTGAGCAGTGATTCATGAAAGCTCATGTCCTGCCACAAATTTCGTTTGTCCTTAAGGGCTACTGGATTCTTGCTCCCTTCCACTAATAAAGATTGCAAGCTGTGCTGTTAGTCACTGCAAAGGGGGTCTCTCTCAGTCTCCCCCTCCCTCTCTGAAGAAGTGTGCACAAGAAAGCTTATGCCCCCCCTCTCCCCCCCCCCCCGGAGGAGGAGCACTCAGCCACTCAAGGGAAGGGAGGCTTGGCCTTCTTTCTCTCTTCTACAAAGCAGGAGAGGAGAGAGCTGGGCAAAAGCTGAGCAGTGATGCAGGAAGCAGATGAGAGCCAGTTGCTCATGGGCCAGATAGGAGCCCTGCAGGGGCTGGTTCCAGAGCATGGGCCATATGTTTGACACTTATTGGCATTTATACAATGTATAAATCAATCCTGAGCAGCCCTGTAGCTAAGGAGTTTTTGGGGAGGAGGTCTGGGGGGGGGGGGCCCACCAGCCAATTAAATCAAAGTTAATTAATTGGTGAAACTCCTAAGGTAGCCCTGCACACACCCCCAGGATCCAGGGCAAGGCAGGGTAATGCCCAGTGGCCGCAGCTTCCCTCTCCACCCCCCTGCAAGGGCAGGTCAGACCTCATCCCTGGAACTCTAGCCCTACCGGTGCTGAAACGGGCCTGCCCGTTTCCATCCATGCGCCCCAACTAGCCGCGGGGAAAGCTGGCCCCGCCAAGGCGTGTCCGCTGGCTGCTGCGCAGAGTGCAAAAGGGACCCCCGATCCGGAAGCAGCCAGAAACCCCAGCTGGGCTCCCCCCACTGCCACCGGCCTGTGCCGCCGTCCCACCCGCCCGGGCGCCTCCATGGCCAGCCCACTGTGACCTTGCTGAGCGGCAGGGCTTTTTCCAGCGACGATCCGGCAACCTGGGGACTCGACCCAGACGGGGGAGAGAGAGAGGGGGGGAAACCGGACGACATGTGGGGGGGGGGGGGGGGGGGGCGGTCTTGGCCAGCCGCCAAGTGAGCCGCTGTGGGGAGATGGAACACCAAGAGGGTGGGCTCAGACGCTCTGGGTCCCTCGGGCAGGCAGGCCGGCTGCCACGGTGGATGAGTGTGCAGTGCCTGCCTAGAACCGGAGAAAGGAGTGCACACTCGCTGTGGGTGGGGGGGAACCGAAAATTGGGGAGGGGCCCATAAAAACTGTGGGGCGGGCCCCATGGGCCCCTCAGTAACTATGGGCCTGATCCTGAGGTTAGAGTCCTGGATGTGGCACGGTCATGTTCCCTTTGGCCATTCCAAACATGTTAACTTCCTTTCACCCTAGTTCCTTGACCAGCTCAGGAGGAAGGCCGAGGATGACGGCGGTGGACGCGTTGTTGGAGAACGCCGAGGTTGTGGAGATGGAAGAAACGGCCTCATCTCAGTTCCACGTGGAGAAGCACTCGTGGGAGGGGCTGCGCGACATCATCCACGGAAGCCGCAAGTACACGGGAATGATCGTCAACAAGGCGCCCCATGACTTCCAGTTTGTCCGGAAGACTGAGGAGTCCAGCCCTCACTCTCACCGCTTATACTATCTCGGTAGGGCTGCCTTTGACGGGCGATCCTTTGGCTTGGTGCAGGGTGAAGATTGGGGCTGGTAGACAACTGGGCTTGCCGGTTTGCAGGGGTGAGAAGCCCGACTTCTTCCTTTTGCTTCCAACCGCAAAACATGCAAGGCCAACATCATTTGGTGCCTGCCGAGGTCCATGGTATAAACCATGATGAAAACAACCGTGATGTAGTATTATGAAAATATATTTAGACTGCTGTTTTTCCTGATTTGTTTCATTGGAGTGGGAAGAATGGCTGAGTGTTAAATCGCAGATCAGTATTGTTGACATGTAAATTAATGTTATTTACGCAGCACACCGCGAAAAAGCCGTTATGTGAAACGGGAGTGCATGCAGATTCCGTAGTGTGCATGCGTACATCTTTATTACTTGTTGAAGAGACACCGCTCACTGCAAAACAGCTGTCTAAATCTATTTTCATAATACTACATCACGGTTGTTTTCGTCATTGTTTGCATCCTTCCCGTGATCTCTCTGTTGTTTCTACAAGGTCCATGGTGTGGCAGAGGGCCCTTTCCCTGTGCCATTTGCCCCTGGGAGACGTATGTGTGGGGAGTGGAGGAAGCAGAGTGTGCGAGTGGATCGTGGTATGACACCTCCCACAGGCACCGTTCCCAAAAGCCCTTGCAGTGCGACGGAGCTTCTGGGGTATTTTCTGGTGATGAGCATCCGTTGCTCAGCTTTCAGACCCACCAGTGGGACCATTAAGGAGTGTGAGCACCTCACGCCCCGCTTCCTCCAGCATGTATGTAGTTGGGCTGGGGCAGAATTTGGACAGATATCCTTGGAAGCAAGAGCGTGGCTATTTGCCTTCAGTCTGAGATTAAAACAGCTCTGTGCTGAAGATGGTTTGTTAGCCACTTTAAACCGGGATACCCACAAATCAACCTGGATGAGAAACCGATGAAAGTTGGAATGTCGATTGATTATGTTTTTGGGATGGGCAATACCAAAGCATGGAAATCGATCATAGTCGTTTGATTCTGAGCATCCTGCAAAGCATCCTGACCCCTATTTTGGGGTCTTTCATTCCCAAGATATGTACTGTGTTACCATCCCACATTATTGCAGAGCTTTTTTTGTTTGCAAGACTGAGCATTACACCTACAGTGTTTTTGCGAGGGAGATTCCTGAATAGGCCCTACACCAACAGAATTTGCCCTTGTGGCCTTAACAGGATCGATACATCCTTTCACGCCCTGCTGGAATGCAGATTTTCTGAGATTATGAGGCATTACTATATTGCGCCTTTATTCAACCAATCGTCCCCCTATAGTCCGGAAACCCTGCCTCTTTTGTTCGGTGATGAGGATCCCGAGATCTCTCTAGCAACTGCAAAATTTGTCTCAGTCCCTTTTAGCCCTTGCATCTAAAAAATAAGAAAGGAGTGTTTTCTGCTGATCGAGATCCTTGAATCAGTGAGGTACAAAAGGAAAGGAACAGAAGCGCCCTGATTTGGGGAGGGGGCAAGCTGGTACGCGTGCTCTGTCACCAGTGGTCCAGAAGAAGAAGAAGAAGAAGAAGAAGAAGAGAGTGGATTTATACCCCGCCCTTCACTACCCAAAGGAGTCTCAGAGTGGCTTACAAACTCCTTTCTCTCTCCCTCCCCACAACAGACACCCTGCGAGGTAGGTGGGGCTGAGAGAGCTCTGAGAGAAACTGCTCCTTTTCAAGAACAGCTGTGCCAGAACTAGGGCTTGCCCAAGGTCATCCAGCCAGGTGCAAGTGGAGGAGTGGGGAATCGAACCCGGTTCTCCCAGATTAGAGTCCGCGCACTTAACCACGACACCAGACTGGCTCTCATAAAAGCTCACAGCTGGCCCTAAGGCTCTGTGTGTCTTGAGCATTTCTCCTCTACGAAGCCAGCTATACGGAGTTCATTCAGAGGTGTTAGATCTGAGTCCAGTCGCACCACAAAGACCTAACAAGTTTGGACAACCCCGTGAGGTAGGCCAGGGTGAGTGTCAGTGACCGGGCCGCGGTGATTCGGCCAGCTCCCGTGGCAGATTTGAGCCTGGGGCTCCCCGGTCCTATTCCAGCACTCTTAACCATGACATCATATTAGCTCTCAGCCAGTCAAGCCCTGGCCTCCTCGGATGTAGTTGGGAATGGCGAGTGTGGTCAGCTGAACACCAAAATTCATCTGTTGGCAGCTGGACTCAGGTCAGCTCCCGCTGCCATTTTTATTCAATTTGTAAGGTAATTTTTAAGACACCTTAGAAGGCGCATCCTCCCTCCCCCAGGCAATGCTCCCTCTAAGCTGTGGACTCTTGTGAGCAAAAATTCTACTTTGTGGACTGGCATTAAAGTGGTGAGCGAGCGATCTGGCTGCTGCATAAATCAGTTTGCTCTGGAGCCACCCCTCCTGAGCAAAGACGATAAGGTGTGAGCCGGAGGCTAAAGAACTGTGAGCCAGCGCACACTAACTCAGCTTAGAGAGAACACTGCCCCCAGGTAAAGAACCTTTTTTAAAGATAGTACAGAAATAACCGCTTGTGTCCTATCTAGGAAGCCCACGTTCCTTCCCAGCATGCAGTGCTCCAGGGTTTCTCAGCTGAGCGTCCCTTTGGCAGAGATGTCCCCTGGCTCAGCAGCTGGGTGTGGTTCCCTTTTGTGGCTCTGAGGATTTGGGGCAGTGCTTCCCTCTAAGGTTGCGAAGCTCGTCGGAAGATGCCGCGCTCAGTTTCCCTGTTACCGTAAACTTGTCGGGCTGAACACAGGGTCACGTATGCTTTGTTCTGGTTTGCTGCTTCCACAGGAATGCCATACGGGAGCAGGGAGAATTCCCTCCTCTACTCTGAGATTCCCAAAAAGGTACGGAAGGAAGCCCTGCTCTTGTTGTCATGGAAACAGATGCTGGATCACTTCCAGGTGAGGCGCGTTGGATCGTGGACTGTGTCCCATGGCTGAGACAGGAATGGTGAGAAAAGAAAAACATCCTCAGCTCTCCATGTAGGCTCATAAGCATATTCCTGCCTGTTCACGAAGGTTTCCCACTGAAGCCTTCCTCTGGGTGTCTCCAGTCTGTGGTACGGTGGGGTGTTGTTATGCGAGCCTTTTGGGTTGAGGCTTCAGAACTCCTTTTCTCGGGAGGGTTGATCTGCCCCATGGGAGTAACCCCGCTAGCTCAGATGATGAATTCTAGGCCAGCATCCTGCTTTGTGTAACCACCAGCAATGTTCCCTCTAAGCTGTGGAGTCTTGTGAGCAAAAATTCTACTTTGTGAGCTACTGGCATTAAAGTTGTGAGCGAACAGTTTGGCTACTTGCATGAATCAGTTTGCTCTGGAGCCCTCCTTCCTGAGCTAAGACAAAAATGGGTGAGCTGGAGGCTAAAAAACTGTGAGCTAGCTCACACTAACTCAGCTTAGGGGGAACAATGACCACCAGCCATAATGGTACTGGGAGGCCTACAGGCAGGGGTATGGAGACCGTGGCCATCTCCCTGCTGCTGAGCCTGAGCAGCAGGTGTTCAGAGGTATGCTTGAGAGTAATTGAAATATGCAATTCGTTGCCAAAGGATGTAGTGATGGCCCCAGGAATAGACAACTGGGATTAAATAGACACCTTCCATCAATCTTTCAGTGGCTACTAGCCATGTTGACTAAAGGGAACCTCCGCGTTCAGAGGCAACCTCTGAATACCAGAGCCAGGAGGCAACATCAGGGGAAGGCCTCGGCCTCCATGCCCTGTTGTTGGCACTCCAGAGGAAGTGGTTGAGCCACTGTGTGGGACAGGATGGTGGTCTAGATGGACCCCTGGTCTGATGCAGCAGGGCTCTTCTGATGTTTCTTACTTCAGCATGTGGAGGTTCCGTTTAGCTAGCCAAATTCTACTGGATGGCCTACAAGCAGAGGCATAGAGATCATAGCATCTCTCTGCTGTTGAACCTGAGCAGCTAATGTTTGAAGGTATACTGTCTCTGCACATGGAGGTTCCATTTAGCCCTAATGGTCAATAGCCTTTTATGGGTATTTTCTCCATGAATTTGGTTAATTCCCTTTTCAAGCCCTCTAAGCTAGCAATAGCAGTACGTTTTAGGGCAGAGAATTCCACAAGTGAGTTATGCAGCTGAAAAGGAGCTCTTCCTTTTGCCTCTTGGTCCAGCTTTGCTGGTTTTCTGGGATAAATATAAGGCGATATTTCTCCCCACACACACATTTTTTGCTGTTCATTGTTTGAATCGCATGCGTTCCTGCCGCTCCATTTTCTTCTGTTCCCGTTTTTCTGTTTTGTTCATTTTTTTCCCTAACTAGCTTATAATTTTCAAAAAAATATTTTTTTAATTGTTTTTAATTTATCGTCTTGTGGAGCTATTTGGTAAGAGAGCAGGGTGAACTATTTTTTAATGAAACAATGAAACCTGGGCCAGGGTAGCGTAAGCGTGCTTGCTTTGCAAGCATTCCGACATGTGTACAGCTGTACCGTTTGTGGAGTTTTTGGTTTAAATAACAGACCAAGAGAAGATCCAGGTGGGCCGCCGTGTTGATCTGAAGCAATGGCACAAAATGTGAGTCCAGCGGCACCTTTAAGACCACCCAAGTTTAATTCTGGGCATAAGCTCTTGTGTGCATGCACAGGAAAGCTTATTCCCAGAACTAAACCTTGTTGGTCTTAAAGGTGTCACTGGACTCACATTTTGTTCTAGACTGAGAGAGGGAGACACTGAACCCTACAGGAAAGTGTGGGAAGGGGTAATAGCCCCCTCAAAAAATGAGAGCCATACAAAACCTTGGCCCCTATGCAGTGGAGTTAGCTGTGACCAAGGCTCCCTCTAAGCTGTGGAGTCTTGTGAGCAAAAATTCTACTCGGTGAGCTACTGGCATTAAAGCTGTGAGCGAGCGGTTAGGCTCCTGCATACATTAGTTTGTTCTGGAGCCCTCCTCCCTGAGCTGAGACAAAAAATGTGTGAGCCAGAGGCTATCAAACTGTGAAAGAAAACCTCTTTAAAATGTTTCACCGTTGGCACTTAACGCCAGCGGTATTGGCACTTAACGCCAGCGGTATTAGCTCGCTGTTATCCCCAATCGTTCAGACAAATGCTGGAAGTGTAAAGCGGAAAAGGGGACCTACTTCCATGCATGGTGGTCTTGTAAAATAACGCAAAGGTTTTGGAAAGAAATTCATGGTATCACTGTTCAGATAACTAAGGTGTCAACATTCCACTTGATCCAGAGATATTTGTGTTAAATATTATGCCGGACAATCTCAAGAAGGCAGATACACATCTGATTACCCATTTATTAACGGCAGCCAGGATGCTGTTCGCAACCGTATTTTCCTGGGTATAAGACTACTTTTTAACCCAGGGAAATCTTCTCAGAAGTGGGGGGTCGTCTTATACGCCGGTACGCCAGAAGCATCAGCACAGCTCTATATTTTAACTGGAAAACTCTATATTTTAACTGGAAAAGTTGGGGGTCGTCTTATACGCCCAGTCGTCTTATACGCCGGAAAATACGGTACTGGAAACGGGAAGATGTACCGTCCAGAAAGGAATTCATAGTCAACATTACAGAAATAGCTGAACTGGATAACTTGACAATGAAGCTTCATGGGAAGGAAGATGATGTTTTTGATAATATGTGGGTAAAGTTTTACAGATGGTTAGAGAGGAACGTTTAGACTAATAGATAGGCTGGAAAAGCTGAGTGTATGCGCTACTGTTCATAGCAAATATGTAATCACTGTTAAGGAATCCATGTTTATGTTGTATGTGGTTTGTCTCAAATACCAATAAATATTATAATTAAAAAAAAAAACGGTGAGCTAGCTCACACTAACTCAGCTTAGAGGGAACACTGGCCGTGTGGCGCATGGCCCGCAATAACTGGCATTGGCAAGGAGGAGGGAACTGGAGTCAGTGGCAAGGAGGGGAGGGAAAATGGGATTTCTTTCTCCCTAGGATTCCTGACAGGCCCCCGTTCCATCCCACAGATTCAACTTGTTTTTTTGTGTGTGTGTTTTTTTTAAAGAATTTATTTATACTTTTTCCAACAAACAAACAAACAAAAAATAAAAATCCAAGTACATTCCCATTGTACAAATCAGTTTCGGAGTGTTCATTATACATTTTTTTCAAACCATTTATACACTTTAAACCATCTTTTCTTATAAGCGTTATCATCTCTCTCTGCTAATATCATATTTAATCTGTCCATTTCTGCTATTTCGAATATTTTTTCCATTATTTCTTCTTTTTTAGGTAGTAAATCTGATTTCCATTTTTTCGCTGTCAGAATTCTGCTTAACGTGAGGATATATAACACAATACATTTATCATCTGTATTTACTATATCTGGCAAGATATTAAGCAAGTAACTTTCCGGTTTAAGCTGCAGATCTATTCCTACAATTTCTTTTATCAAATATTTTACCATTTTCCAAAATTTTACTATTTTGTCACACCTCCACCAGATATGATAGTATGTTCCTACGTTATTATTACATCTCCAGCATGTATCCGAGACATTTTTATAACATTTTGTTATTTTATCCGGTGACCAGTGCCACCTGTAAAACATTTTTAGGATATTCTCTTTGTATGGTGTGGCTCTTACTAATTTTTTTGTTTCCCACATTTTTTCCCATTCTTGCGTTTTTATTGTGTAGCCTACATTTTGTTCCCAGATTTTCATGCAGGGTTTTATCGTTAAATCTTCCATACTTTCCTTCTGAAAAAGTTTGTATAGCTTTTGTATTTGTTTATCTGCCGAGGACAACCAAATCTTGTCTAGTTCTAACATTGAGTCATTAAATTTTGTTTTTTTGTCCTTAGCAAATCTTGATTGTATTATTGTTCTCTCCCAACTTGTCAAGTTTATATTCATTTCTTGTAGGTTCTCTAATGTTTTTAATTCTTTTTCTTTGGTTAATAACTTTTCATAGGTTGCTTTTTTTTCTCTGTTAGTAAAGCTGGCAATATAAAGGCTTCGAGTGGTGACACCCACATTGGTACTTCTTTGTACATTTTTTCTTTAATTTTCTTCCAAATCTTAATCAATGCCCCTCTTATAATATGGTTATTGAAGTTTTTATGCACTTTTTCCTTATCGTACCAAATGTAGGCGTGCCAACCCATATACAGATCATGGCCCTCTAGTTGTAGTAGTTTTTTATCTTCTAAGAGTATCCATTCCCGTATCCATCCCATTGCTGCTGCTTGATAGTAAATCTTCCAGTCTGGCATACCGCATCCTCCTCTTTCTTTTCTATCTTTCAAAAATTTCCATCTTATTCGCGCTTTTTTACCTTGCCATACGAATCTTCTTGTCATGCGATCTAGTTCTTCAAAAAAGTTTTCATTTTTCAAGACCGGGATACATTGCGCAAAGAATAAAAATCTCGGGAGGATGCTCATTTTGATAGTAGCTATTCTTCCCAACAATGAGATGTGTAGATCTTGCCATTTTTCAAGATCTTTCTTGATCTCCTCTAGAAGTACTTTGTAGTTATTATCATAGAGGTTCAGATTGTTATTTGTAATGTTAATGCCTAGATATTTTACCTTTTTTACCACTTCTATATTGGATATCCGGTACAGGTTTTCTACCTCTGTTTTATTACAATTTTTTGTTATTATTTTCGTCTTTCCTAAATTTATTTTGAGACCTGCTTTTTCCCCATATATTTTTATAGTATTGAGTAAATGTCCAATCGAAGTTTTGGGGTCCTCCAGAATAAACACCAGATCATCCGCAAATGCTACCACAGATTCAACTTGTTAATGAGCCTCCCTTGTCCCACCTTATCTTCTCCGTCTCCCGATCCAGTGCCCGGAGGCAATTTTGGGACGGGTGCAGGCTAATAAACTGAAGCTTAATCCCCGACATGATGGAAGTGATCCTGGTGAGCAGAAAGTCTGTCCCAGGATTTAATGTGGCACCCATTCTGAAGGGTTTGCATTCCCCTCGAAGGAACAGATCTGTCCTCTGGGGCAAGGTTCCCTCTGATTCCCCCTCCCTTCGTTAAGCGGAGCAGTGCACATCCTGAGCAGAATAAAACTGCTGTAATCTTAAAGTCGGCAGTGGGAGCCATGCAAGACCCTGCGTAGCTCCAGATTGCTGCTGAGCGGGGCTTCCTGTGTTCATGAGCGGCCACTCACGTGCACAGCTTAGTGGGAACACTGGTCCGGGGGTGGCTCTTGGACCCGGGCCTAAGGCTGGATAAGCAGGCGGCAGCTGCAGCCAGGAGTGCCTGTACCAGCTTCGACTGGTAAGCCAGCTACGGCCTTTCCTGGGCAGAAGAGATTGGTCACCGTGGTGCATGCCCTGGTTACATCTAGTTTTGACTACTGCAACGCACTCTACATGGGGCTGCCCTTGAAAAGTGCTTGGAAACTTCAGCAGGTGCAGTATGCTGCAGCCAGGGTGTTGACTGGAGTGGGTTGTAGGGGCCATATCATTCTAGTCTCGGGCCATCTATACCGGCTCCCAATTGGTTTCCAGGCACAATTCAAAGTGCTGTTGACCTTTAAAGCCATATATAGTTTGGGACCAACACACCTGAAGGGACCACCCAATCCCTTACGAACCTGCCTGACCATTTTCCAAACATCTGCTTCAGTTGCCCCTGCCTTCTGAGATTAGGCAGGTGGCACCCGGGAAAGGGCCTTCCCCAGGCAGAGTCATCTGTCCCCTTCTGTTGTCATTTTCCTCCAGCGGGTGAAGACTTTCTTTTTTTTTCTTTTTCAAAAACTTTTATTTTGGATATAACATGTTCAACATTTAATTACATTCCCATAATTCCAAATCCATTTCTCTTATCTCCCCCCCACCCACCCCATACAGTGGCTTCCCGCAATGCTTCTCCCTACCCACACATAATATAATTCCCTTTTTCTTTCCCATTTTCATTTCATATCTCAAGGTAACAATCTTACTTTATATAATTCAAACTTTGCAATAATTCAACCCTTAATAATTATCTAAACGTAGTAAATTATTTTTAACATCCCAATTATTTTCTAAGTATACTTTAAAGTCTTTCCATTCTTCAAAAAAGTCTTTATCTTCTTTGTTATTCAATTTTTTCGTTAGTTTATCTATTTCAGCCATAAACAAAACTTTCCGTATCCATTCCCATTTGTCAGGTATTTTGTCCTGCTTCCAAAATTGTGCATATGTCATTCTCGCAGTGGTAATTAGATACCACAACAGAGGTTTTTTTTCGACATTTACTTCTTCCATCTTTAAACCTAGAAGTAGTATCTCCGGTTCTTTTTTAAAAGTACATTTCAAAAATTTTTGCATCTCATCATGCACCTCTGTCCAAAAAGTCACAGCTTTATCACGTCCACCACATATGATAAAAAGAGCCTTCATTTTTTTTACATTTCCAACATTTTCTTAGATATATTTTCATTCATAATTGCTATCTTCTTTGGAGTCATATACCACCTATACATTTTATAGCAATTTTCTTTAACATTAGTACATGTTGATATCTTAATTTAATTTTTCCATAAATATTCCCAAGATAACATAGTCACCTCCTTATTCATATTTACGGCCCATTTAATCATTTGTTCTTTTACTAATTCATCTCGGGTGAAGACTTTCTTGATTCAGCTGGCATTCCCTCAGTGATCCCTCTTTCCCACCCCGTGTTTGTTTTTATGTTTTTGTATGCGTATTGTAAAGGTATTTTGCAGGGGCCACGGTGGCTCAGAGGTTAAGATGCTGAGCTGCAGACCGGAAGGTCTGTAGTTCGGCAGTTCGAGACCCGAGTGTGCCGCGTGACCGAGTGAGCTCCCGTCTCTGGCCCCAGCTCCTGCCAACCTAGCAGTTCGAAAGCAAGAAATTGCAAGTAGATAAATAGGTACCGCTTCGGTGGGAAGGCAACAGTGTTCCGTGCGCCTCCGCATTTAGTCATGCCGGCCATATGACCACGGAAACGTCTTCAGACACAGCACTGGCTCTTCGGCTTGGAAACGGAGATGAGCACCACCCCCTAGAGTTGGATTCAACTAGCTTTCGAGCAAGGGGAACCTTTACCTAAGTGTATTTTAGCTGCATTTCTGTGTTGTTGGTTTTGATGGTTTTTATTACTGTGTTTTTATTATGTAAGTTTTTAGTCTCTTAGCCACCTTGGAGGCCCCGAAGAGGACAGAATGGCGAGGTATAAATTCTGTACGCAGAATAAGTAAATTGACAGCCGAGGCAAGCCTCGAAGTCATGTCCTCCCTCCCCCCGGGCCGCTTGCTTTAGCTCTCCTCTTTTCTGCCAGGCTACCCCCCACCATGGGATGTACTCCAGGGAGGAGGAGCTGCTGAGGGAGCGCAAGCGGCTGGGCGTCTTTGGGATCACCTCCTACGACTTCCACAGGGAGAGTGGCCTCTTCCTCTTTCAGGCCAGCAACAGCCTCTTCCACTGCCGGGATGGAGGCAAAAACGGCTTCATGGTGAGTCAGAGCGGCCGAGGCTCTCATGGCGCTCAGCCTAACCTGCCTCGCAGGGTTGTTGTGAGGATAAAATGGAGGTGACGAGAATGACATAAGCGGCTTCGAAGAAGAGGTTGGATTCATACCCTGCCCTTCACTACCCGAAGGAGTCTCAGAGCAGCCTACAATCCCTTTTCCCTTCTTCACAGCAAACTCCCTGTGAGGTGGGTGGGGCTGAGAGAGCTCTCCCGAGAACTGCCCTTGAGAGAACAGCTCGGAGAGAACTTGTGACTGACCCAAGGTCACACCAGCAGCTGCATGTGGAGGCGTGGAGAATCAAACCTGGTTCTCCCAGATTAGAGTCTGCACCCTTAACCACTACACCAAACTGGCTCTTGAGTCCCTGCTCGGGGGAAAGGCGGGGTATAAACAAATTAAATAAAGTTTCCCAGTACCTGTCCACTGCTTGTATCTTGGGGTTATAATCCAAAGGGTCTTTAATGAAACGCAAACACGCGCAAAATGCCCAGGGAGGTTTGGATTGCTCCCTACCGACTGGTGGATTTGCAAAGCGTTGAGCCCATTCCAGCCAGCCAGGGACCGCTGTACGTCTCCAGGCTGGGAAGCCACTTCCTGTGTCTGTGCAGGGAGCAGACCTTTGGAAGCTGAATCACCTGTTTCCCCCCCCCCCCCTGTTTCCCCCCCCCCCCCAAAGCAAAGAGTCACCTTGGAGCAGAACAGTCTTTGCATCTCCGGAGAACGCTTCGAAAGCAGCTGCCTCCATCATCCAAATGGAAGAGAAGCCTTGCTGGGCCTGACCAGCGGTCTGTCTGGTCCCGCATCCTATTTACAACAGCAGGCCTTTGGGTGCCACAGGGAAACACACAGGCCAGGGGGCAACACCTCTCCCTTGGCATTCTCTGGCAAGCGAGAGCCTCTGAAGAAGGCTCTTGTGAGCTGAAACGCGTCAGGTCATATACTGTCTCTTTTTTTGTACGAAGTTTAAGTGTGACTTTGAACATTTTATGAGGCTTTATTTGGGCCCCTACCAAGTTTTTCTATGTCTTTGTAATAAACACTCTTTTGTACACTTACTCATGTTTTTAACTTTTAGCCCTCAGAAAGTTTTCTAAACTTCCTTTGGAGGTTTGTCCTTTGTTGGTTTAGATTTTCTCCCCTCCTTTTTGGGGATTCTCTGGTAAGCAGCGCACTCCTGGTCCCAACGAATCCCTGAAGAGGAACCGCTGCTTTCTGCAGGGAGCAAGCCCAATCCTTCTTGAGCTCATTCGTGCTAGTATTATACCTGTAAATCTGGGGTCCCCAACCTTGAACCCGTGGGTACCATTGCAATTCTGACTCAGGGGGGTGGGTGCAGCCACTAACTAGATGCTGCAGCAAGTGGAACCAACCAAAATATGTCAGGGAGTGAAGGTATGTATAACTCCCATAGCAAATCTCCAGCATTTCAGGCAGAAACTCTGTTTAGTAGAATGCTTTTTGGAATGAAAATACTGTAATAAAATAGCTGCTTGCGTACACACAGCTTACCCGGAGTCACACAGTGAAGATCCTTTCGCAGTGGTGGCAGCTGTTGCCGAAACAACTTTTTAAAAAATCACAGTCAATCATATGTCCAGCGGCCTATCAGAAGCCCTGCTGGCAAATGCCCCACCTGGCTCCACCCACTTGTTGGGCACCAGGAGAGGCGTTGACAGGCATCATGGCTCCCGCGGGCATCATGTTGGGGACTGCCCCTATAAATGTTCAGCCCAGCAAATTTACCCAGGAGTCTCCTTCACAGTTTTGTTAGTGAAGGATGGAGATGTTCAAGCCGATTACAAAGTTTCCAGAGAGATGCAAGCATTCTTCTGGAGGCTTTTGAGTGTTGCTTTTTGTGTACTCTCGATTAAAATGAGTGCTCAGAAATAGCTGCTCACCTCAACCCAGTGCATCACCTCATGGGTTTCTCTTGTGCTGTGCGAGCAGTTTTCCCCCAGTCTTGCCAAACCACTCCAGTCCGTTTTGCACTGATTCTGGGTGGTCCTCTAAGCCAATCTGATTCTCTGGCATTTCTCCCCTTGCCCAGGTCTCACCGATGAAGCCGCTGGAACTCAAGACCCAGTGCTCAGGGCCCCGGATGGATCCCAAAATCTGTCCGGCAGATCCCTCTTTCTTCTCATTCATCAACAACAACGACCTCTGGGTAGCAAACATCGAGACGGGAGAAGAGCGCCGGCTGACGTATTGCCAGAAAGGTAGCTGTGGTCGTCTTGTGTACGTGCCGATGGGCACAGCTTGTCTGCAGAAGAGTTGGCGCGGGTGGAGAGCGTGGCCTGGCCTTGGCAAACGAGAGCCTTGCTCAGTATTTGTGGGTGACGTCAGAGTTGCAGGCAGAGAGAACCTGTAAGGCAAAGTGCTACTTGGAGATCATAGAATATTGAGACCCACATTCCTCATTTGTAGGAATGTGGTCTGAAAGGGGCAAGAGAGTTCTTATTAGGGATGCAGTGCTCCCTCTAAGCTGTGGAGTCTTGTGAGCAAAAATTCTACTTTGTGAGCTAAAGTTGTGAGCGAGCGATTTGACTGCTGCATAAATCAGTTTGCTCTGGAGCCATCCGTCCTGAGCTAAGACAAAAACCTGTGAGCTGGAGGCTAAAAATCTGTGAGCTAACTCACACTAACTCAGCTTAGAGGGAACACTGGATGTGACGCTCTCAGAAGGATAACACAGGAGCAGAGCACAGTCTCCGGCATCTCCATCTAAAAAGGGTCTGGTGGTGGGTAATGAAACTCCCTCCTGAGATGCTGGCAAGCAGGGCCGGCTCGCGAACTAGGCGTTCGCCTAGAGCGCGCTGGGCCTTAGGGGCACCAAACTGCACCTGCCCCCCCGCCAAAAGCCCCCACACACCATTGCATTTCTGTGGCCGGGTGACCCCTGCCACCGCCGCCCACCACCCCCAGCCCAGAGCGCTTGCAGCCACCCCTCCGGCACCATGGAGCCCCCCAGTGTGGCCGACAAGGACGCCTCGGAGACCACCCGCCTGGTGGGGAGCTGCGAGCTGGGCAGCGCTGGTATCCTTTGCCTCAAGAGGTAAGGGGACACCCCCTCCAGCCGCTCGGCTTTGCTCGCTCAGACCGCTGGCTCTACAAGCCCCCCCGCCCCGCCCCCACCCAGCAGGCGCTGTCTGAAGGCCGAAGCTTCGCGCCCTGCCCACGCTCCAAAGAGCCTCCCAGAAGCTCCCTTTTCCCTGGACTTCAGAGGCTTCTGCCCGGGACCCTACTCGTACTCGCAGCCCCATCCGCCCCGTCCCCCGACTGTCCCCCCAGTTTACACTCTTCCCCGCAGTGGTCCTGATTGCGGAGAAGGCGCCCGGAAGGAGCAGCGAAGGCGCCGCAGGGAAAAGAAGCAAGGAAGCCCGCCCCCCCTCCAGTGCCCCTGCTTTGCAGCCGCCAAATCTCTTCGCCCCCAGCACAAAGTCCGGGCGAGGGAAGGCGAAGGAGGCAGCGCAGGGGGGTGGGCGACTCCTACTGGCGGGCAGATCTCCTGGGCAGCCTCCCCTGTGTGGAAGCCCTGCGGCAGGGGTGGGTCGATGCAAGAGAGCACCGCCCACCTGCTGCTCTCCGCCCACTGGCTCTCATGCTAACGAGCCTCCTTGCCTAATAAAGATCTTCAGTGGGGGGGGGGGCGCCACAAGACAGCCTGGCCTGGGGGGGGGGCACTGCAAGCTAGCCTTGCCTAGGGCACAAAAAACCCTCAGGCCGGCCCTGCTGGCAAGCCCCTAACTGTCCAGGAGGGCAACACAAAGTCAGCATTAAGGCAGTCCTAGCGGACTCGACTGTACGACTGAACAACAACAAAAGCGCACAATAGGGATAGGCATGAACCAAACAGTGAAGCAAAATCCGTGACGAATTTTGTTCGCGGTTTGCAAACAGAAGTTCGTGACGGGTTCACTGTCACAAACTCCCATGAACTTTTAGAGTGGTTCATGGACAGAGCAGAAAGCAAGGGTTTAAAAGGACGCCGATTCCCTTTAAACCCCTGCTTTCTGTTCCCTGCAAAAACCGCAAAAACAGCTGAGTGGTGGGGAGACTCCCTGCGTCTCAGCTGTTTCGGGACGTCTTGTGCAGTTCCTTTAAACTTTAAAAGGACTGCAGAAGACAGCCTGAAAAACAGCTGCGCGGTGGGGAGGTGCTCCCGCCACGCAGCTCTGTCGGGCTGTCTTCTGCAGGCGAACTGCACGAACCGGTTTGGTTCGTGAACGAGCCGGTTCGGCTCATGGTTCAGCCGTGAACTAACCCACATTTTCCCGGTCTGTGCCCATCCCTAGCCCAAAGTGGTCTGTGTTCCTTTCCATGTGCTGCTGTGGAAGGGGAAATGTTCTTCCCTCTGGAATGTTGGTGGGAATTGCCATCAGTTCACAGCTGATTTATGGTGCCCTCATAGGGTTTTCAAGGCAAGGTACGTTCGCTGTTGCTTGCCTCTGCGTAGCTACACTGGACTTCCTTGGTGGTCTCCCATTCAAGTGCTACCCAGGGCTGAACCTGCTTAGCTTATGAGATCGGACAAGATCATACTAGCCTGGGCTATGTTGACTCAAGGCAAAAAACAATGCAAATGAAAACTGTGGTTCTTCTAAGGCCTGACGAACCACAGTGAAGAAGGAAGGGGTTACAAAGGCAGACGATATTGGGGTGAAGAGGGAGGTGTTGTATACAATAGATTACATGGCTGTTGCTTACAGTAAGTGACCGACCGTGTATAGCACCTTCAAACTTGCTGTTAAGAAGCGGATGGTGATGCTGCTCCCTGTAAGGTAAAGGTTCCCTTGCTCGAAAGCCAGTCGAGTCCGACTCTAGGGTTGCGGTGCTCATCTCCGTTTCCAAGCCGAAGAGCCAGCGCTGTCCGAAGATGTTTCCATGGTCATGTGGCCGGCATGACTAAACACCAAGGCGCACGGAACGCTGTTACCTTCCCACCGAAGTGGTACCTATTGATCTACTTGCAATTTCTTGCTTTCAAACTGCTAGGTTGGCAGGAGCTGGTACTAGAGACGGGAGCTCACTCCGTCACGCGGCACCCGGGTCTCGAACTGCTGAACTACTGACCTTCCACAGCCTGCAGTTCAGTGGCTTAACCACTTGAGCCACCGCAGTTCCATGCTCCCTGTACTGAAATGTAAAATTACAGTTTGAAACGACCCGTCCTTCTGCCCTGGCAGAAGACATATGTCAAAGTGTGCATCTTCAAGGTGTCACCCTCTGCTAAAGCAACCGAGTGCGTTACATCCTGTCGAGAACAGAGCGTGTGGTGGAGAGAGAGCACTGCTAATTAAACTGCTGAGAGGGCCTTAATCAGTGTGTGGGTCCTGCACGGGCAGTTTCACGCGTGTGGCCGTTTAGGCCCCAATCCCAGCTCTGTGTTCTCCCTCCGGCAGGCTTATCCAGCGTGTTGGATGATCCCAAACTGGCAGGCGTCGCCACTTTCGTCATTCAGGAGGAGTTCGATCGGTTTACAGGGTACTGGTGGTGTCCCACCTCTTGCCAAGAAGGTGAGTTTCAGGCTTTGGGGCCAGGGTACTCCTGGACCTTCGGGGCCTGTTCTCCAGCTCTGACACGCCAAGGTCCGTGGCTAGAAATCTGAGCTGAGCACAGCAGGCAGGAGTTTCTGCTGTGTTGTCCTGACCAGTGCTCCCTCTAAGCTGTGGCGTCTTGTGAGCAAAACCTCTACTTTGTGAGCCACTGGCATTAAAGTTGTGAGTAAGCAATTTGGCTCCTGCATAAATTAGTTTGCTCTGGAGCCATCCTCCCTGAGCGGAGACAAAAATGTGAGCCGGAGGCTAAGAAACTCTGAGCTGGCTCACACTAACTCGGCTTAGAGGGAACACCTCACTAGGCAAGACCAAGCCTTTGTACTAGTTGACAAGACCCCTGGCCTTTCTGCCTCTGAAGAAGGCCCCGGAACAGTGCATGGAAACTAAGCCTGAGGCACCAAGTATACATTATAGAATTGCTTCAGCTATGTTACCGGCAGGGGTCATTTTGGGGGGGGGACGTGAGGGGACACCATCCCCCCGGGTGAGGGGCGGGGGGGGGGGGGGAGGGGGAGGGAGTTCCGGCCACCCTCTGCTTCCCCCTCATTCAATCACAGGAGGAGCTGGAGGGGGTGTGGCATATGCTAATGAGTTATGCTAATGAGTCCCCCTAGCTCTTTTTCTAGGAAATGACCCCTGGACCGGTTATCATCATGTTCTGTGTGGACCAAAATCACTTCTGGATGGTCTCATGTGTTACAGTTGTGTTTAGGTATATGCTGTGCAAAGCCCATGTTTCTTTTCCAAAATCATCTTTAGAGCCTAACCTACCTCAGGGTTGTTGTGAAGGTCAACTGGTGGTGGGTGCTGCTGGGGAGGTAGTTGTGAATTTCCTGCCTTGTTCAGGGAGTCAGACTAGATGACCCTGGAGGTCCCTTCCAACTCTATGATTCTATGTCACCATGAGCTCCCTGAAGGAAGGGCAAGATGAAAGTGTATGAGACAAACGCCTCCTTCCCTGACAATCTGAAGGACTGTCTCCTTCCATATATCCCTGTATACCCGCTATGGTCCGCTTAGGGTGGCCCATCTGGCATTGACCAGAGCCCGGGCCTTTTCCATTGTGACTCTGGCTCTGTGGAATGGGCTTCCTGAAGAGGTGGGGGGAGCCCTCTCCTTGGAGACTTTCAGGAGGTGCTGCAAGACCTCCCTGTTTGCCAGGGCTTTGGAGTGGGTCTGAATGGCAGGCATCTTTTTTTGGAGGGGGGGGGGACAGAGATTTGAGGTTGCTGTTTGTTTTTGGTTTTTTGCTGGGCGGGATGTCTGAACTGTTGCTTGAACCAAGAGAAAAGGTGGGATATTAACGTTTTAATAAATAGTCTCATGCAAGCCACTGCTCTTTGGCTTCAGTCTCTTGCCTTAAATTAAAGTGGAGAGCTGTGGGGAAAGAGACAAGTGCGGCGCGCTGGTACGTTGCTGGGCTGGAGCAGCGGAGGGTGACGTGAAGAGGAATTGTGTGACAGATGCAAGGGCCCGAGAAGGGGGAAGCATTTAAAAAAAACCCTAGTGTGCTGTATGAAGCGGTTAAGGAGAGACTTGAAGGGGCCGTGAACTGGGTGCCCAGAGTGTATCTGGGATGCTGGAGATTTGGAGACACTGAAATGGAGAAGTCTGCAGAGCAGCCTTCCCCTCCCCTCAAAAGCAGTGTGATGATGTAGTAGTCAGGCTAGTACCACGAGCCCCAGGTTGACCTCTCCACTCTTCCCGGACACGCTCTAGGAGACATAGGAACGTAAGAGAAGCCATGTTGGATCAGGCCAATGGCCCATCCAATCCCACACTCCGTGTCACACAGTGGCCAAAACCCAGGTGTCATCAGGAGGTATACTAGCGGGGCCAGAATTCCTCCCACGGTTGTCCTCCAAGCACCAAAAAGACTGCCCTAGACATAGGGTGATTTCCCACAAGCGCTGCTCTGCGCTCATTCTTCTCTTTGCCCCGATGGTACGTGTCAATTTTACACAAGCTGCTGCGCGACCGCATTTTGCCCCGCAGCTTCGTGCGATTTTCCCCGCATCTACTCAATCCTGTTTTTTGAGGATTGAGTAGATGCGGGGGAAATTGCGCGAAGCTGCAGGGCAAAATGCAGACGCGCAGCAGCTTGTGTGAAATTGACACATACCATCGGGGCAAAAGGGAGGCGTGAGCGCGGAGCAGTGCTTGTGGGAAATCACCCACAGTGTTCCCTCTGTACCTTGTGGCTAATAGCCACAGATGGACCTCTGCTCTGTATGTTTACCAGTCCCCTCTTGAAGCTGTCTGTGCTTGTAGCTGCCGCCACTTCCTGTGGCAGTGAATTCCACGTGTTCATGACTCTTAGGCTCAGTTGTTTCTCTGTCAGCCTAACTTGCCTCCCAGGGTCGTTGAGGGCGGGGGGGGGGGGGGGGAGAGAAATGAAAAAGTATGTTTTTCACCCCAAGCTCCATGGAGGAAGGGTAGGATAAATAAGTACCATTTTTCCCCATGTATTCCAGGCCCTGAGGGCTGGAAAACGTTACGAATCTTGTACGAGGAGGTGGATGAGTCGGAGGTGGAGATCATTCACGTTCCTTCTCCCGCCCTGGAAGAAAGGAAGACGGACTCGTACCGGTATCCCAGAACAGGTTAGTGGCAGGATGAGGTTAAAAGGAGTGTTGTTACCTGATGGGGCGGGTGCTCTTTGGGGACCTCACCCCGAAACGAGATTCATCTGGTCTCAGCAAATCTAAATAACGTTTCCCCCACCCCCCAAACCTAATAATTATGCCTGGTGTTCTGTGGTCTCTATTGCAACTCTCCTTTGTGGTACAGCTTCATAGGGATTGTGAGGAAAAGCCGGCAAAGGCCCAAGAAAACCTACTTTGAACGTCTTGGGTTGATTTACAACTCTGTAGTTGCTTTCTGTAGAGGCTTGTAGCCCCGTTCATCCAAGTGAAAGCCACACCGTGCCTTTTGTTGGGACCAACACAAATAACACAAAACGGGGTGCAAGCTTTTGAGTCCTTCAGAACTTTCCATCAAGCTAAATCAGGGGTCCCTAGCATAAGAACATAAGAGAAGTCAATGTTGGATCAGGCCAATGGCCCATCCAGTCCAACACTCTGTGTCACACGGCGGCCAAAAATACCAGGTGCCATCAGGAGGTCCACCAGTGGGGCCAGGACACTAGAAGCCCTCTCACTGTTGCCCCCCCCAAGTCCCAAAAATACAGTGCATCACTTGCCCCAGACCGAGCTGCCACCACCTCCTGTGGCAGTGAATACATGTGTTAATCACCATGGTTCCATGCTGCCCCCTGCCAAATGTTTTAGAAGGTGGGTGAAGCAAGGCCTATGGTATACTAAACAAGAAAGGAAATGGGAAACCTATTATAGCCCCTTCTTAAAACACACCTTAAATCTTTGGGATAGGAAATTTTTAAGTCTACCTTCTTCCCCAGTTATGGCATTTTTGGGACAATCCTAGGCTGACAGATATTAGCACCAACAATAAATTGGATACGAATAGTCAGTTGGAGAAGAAATATAAAATATCTTTCCCGTGGTTCCAGTACTACCAAGTACATAGTGCACTAGCTACTGTGTTACCATATATGCTTAAAAATCATTATTTAAATGCTTTTGAAGCCCTATTAAAAGGCAGTAATTTTGATGTAAAAGGTGTAATCCCAATTATTTATAAGTTATTGTGTCAGAATCTATTGTCACAGTCTACTTTGATTCAAGACCAGTGGCTAAAAGAGTGCCAAATACGATTAACTGAACAACACTGGGATTCAATCTGGAACACTCCCTTGCTTAAATCTAGGTCTACAGCTATCTGTTGGCAACAATATAAACTAATTACCAGGTGGTATTTAACACCATATAAGCTGTATAAAAGCAAATTAAGAACTAATTCCGAATGCTGGAAGAAATGTGGTGAAACTGGAACATTTCTCCACTGTTGGTGGGGTTGCAAAGTAGTGTATGCATATTGGGGAAATATTACCCAAAAAATTAAAGACCAAACAGGAATTTTAATTCAAAATACACCTGAGTCTATTTTACTAAATCTGTGGCCAGAGTTAAATATCCCAGAGTCGAGGAAGGATCTATTAACCCATCTCCTGTTAGCTGGTAAAACAATATTGGCACAACAATGGAATACTAAGAATATACCGATTTTTGGCACAGTGGCATGATAAAGTATGGGACTTGATGGTCCAGAATAAGATAATCTCACAATTAGTACAAGTTGAGAATCCTAATAGGAAAAATATGTTTTTAGACATATGGTATACTTTTTTTGAGTATATGGAGGAGGAGAAGATTGGATTTATACCCCGCCCTTCACTACCCAAAGGTGTCTCAGAGCGACTTACAAACTCCTTTCCCTTCCCCTCCCCACAACAGACACCCTGTGAGGCAGATGGGGCTGAGAGAGCTCTGACAGAAATTGCTCTTTTTCGAGAACAGCTCTGACAGAACTATGGCTTGCCCAAGGCCATCCAGCCAGGTGCAAGTGGAGGAGTGGGAAATCAAACCCGGTTCTCCCAGATTAGAGTCCGCGCACTTAACCACTACACCAAACTGGCTCTATGAATCAAACCAGAACTCCTCGATACCTAAGAAATACTTAGATTTTGTGTTTATTTAGTTATAGCTTGTTTGGTAGATAAAAACGAAAACTGTCATTATTTGGGGAGGTAATCGATCCTGTATTAATGTGGCACGTGTATTGTTTTATATGTTAAATAAAAATATATATTAAAAAAAAAGGAAAGTGGGTGAGGCCAGGCGGGGCTTCTGCCCAGCAAGGTTTCTGATTGGCCACTGGAGATCTGATTGGCGGCGCCGGGTTAGGCGGGGCTTCTGCCCAGCAAGGTTTCTGATTGGCCACTGGAGATCTGATTGGCGGCGCTCAGCAGCAGCTGCTGTCACAGCTCAAGGATATTGACTTTGTGACAGCAGGGAAGCCACGGCAGCCGTTGTGTGGCTGGCTCTGCCTCCCACAACCACCATTTTATGGTTGGGCCCACCACACTGTGTCAGAATTTCAGTGGTGCCCACAGGCTCAAAAAGGTTGGGGATCCCTGAGCAAGATGGTGGTGGTGGGGAATACATTCGTTTTCCAAGATGGGAGGCACTGGTAAATAGAATAAAGGATGTCCTCCCTTTGATGCAGGTGCAATAGACAGGAGTTGAAAGGAGCGTCATAGTAACGCCCATCCAAAGTAGCTGACAGTGGCTGTTCCACCGCCGTCAGCAAAACGCTTTCCTCAAGTGATGTGTAGAAGGACGCGATAAGTAGAGTTCACATCCATTATTGAATTCAGCCAAGGAGTGCTGGAGGGGGAGTCACTCGGAATGAAAATACTCACTGAGTCTTGTGACACTGTATGCTAATAAAACTATAGTCCCGCGTACGTTTTCGTGGACACAGGCCTGTGTCCTTCGATGCCAAGAGCAGGTGTCCTCCCTATGCAGACATTTTCTGTTGGACGTGTGGGAAAAAAAAATCCTTGTGGGGACTGTGCACTTGAAACCACCAAGTGTTTTCTCTCTCACTCTTTTATCCTCCTTTTTCAGGCAGCAAGAACCCCAAGATCTCGTTGAAGCTGGCAGAATTTCAGACAGACAGCCAGGGGAAGGTAGGCACGGCCTACCACAAAAGGCGGAGCCTTGTTCTGCTCGCCGGGGTTGACCCCGTTGCTGTGCTTGGTTAACAGCAGTGTGTCTTGCTCTCGTGCAAGGATCCTGCCCTTGCCTCTTTTGCTGGAGGAAGGCACGTGGTGGGCTTAGCTGGGCAGAGCAGTCTGTGTATTTTTTTAAAGTAGACGTGGAATTCAGATACTTAAATTATTATTTATTTAAAAATCTTGATTAGCCGCTTGTCTACCTTGTGGAATTCAAGGTCGGCTTACAATGTAAATAAAATAACAATTATAAAAAAAAGCCTTAAAATACCACAATTTAAAATCTCAGTTAAGACTGCCAATCAGGGGTCACTTCCTGCAGGAACGCACAGGAGCGGAGCTCCGGCAGTAAGGAGCCCAGGGGGTGGGCACATGTAACAAGCCCTACCCCCTGCTCCCAGCAGCCCTCAGTTGGGCCACGAGGAGCAAGAAGCAGCCAGGTAAGTTGCAGAGCCCCCCCCCCCCGGCCCGCCTTCAGGTACAAGCTCTCTCTCCTCTGTGAGGACATATCTGCGCGTTTTCCCCCCCCTCCCATTAGCTAGCAATCCAAAACAGTCCAGTGGCACCTTTAAGACCAAGTTTTATTCAGGTACAAGCTCTCCCTCCTCTGTGAGGACAGATCTGCACGTCCCCCCCAAATTGCTAGCAATCCAACACTGTCCAGTGGAGCCTGAGCGGTGGGTGTTGCCTTCTGACACACTTCTGGTGGTGTCAGGGGGTGTGGCATATACAAATAAGTTGTGCTAATAAGTTATGCTAATGAGCTCCTGCACCTCTTTTTCTACAAAATGACCCCTGCTGCCAATCAATAAAAACTGAGAGTTCAGGTGCACCTTAAAGACGAACAGCATTTGTGGCAGGATAGGGGCTTTCATGAGTCACTGCTCACTTCTTCAGATAGATCAAGATGGGCGGACGCGTTAGTCTGCCTGTAGCAGGAGAAAAGAGCAAGAGTCCAGGAGCACCTGAAAGACTAACATTTGTGGCAGATCAAGGCGGGTCGCTGTGTTGGTCTGAAGCAATAGAACAAAGTTAGAGTCCAGTCAGGCACCTTTAAGACCAACATAGGTTTATTCAAGGTGTGAGCTTTTGTGTGTATGCACACTTCATCAGACGATGAAGTGGAATTACATATCATAGTTGTATATATAGGTGGCTTGTTAAATTAGCATGCAAAATAGTGAGAAAACAGATCAAAAGAATGACATGCTCGGTTTCTGGTTTTGGTTCATCTGGGGAGGGGAACAACATTGGTAATAAATATGTCAGAATTGGAGATTGTCCTAATTTGTGAGAATCCCGTCTTTAGACCCCCCATCCATCTCCTTTCTATCATGGAGGTGAACTTTACAGCATCTTGGCTGTGCAGAGTATTTCCCTTGTCCCCAAAACAGAGAACTACATTTAAATCTACCATTCCAAATTACATTATTCAATTATATTCTTAATTGTTAAGAGCAGTAATAATATTTTGTTTCCCTAAAACATGGAGTTAACTGACTGAATCCTTTTCCTGGGGTACAGTGTTATGTCAGAGATCAACAAGATATTGCATTGCATTACAATCACTATTATAATACACTATTTCAAAAAGAAAAAAGAAAAACAACATATAGGGATGTATAGCCCTACTTGGTGAGAATACATATGTGAGGATTGAATGAGTTAGCATATGTAATGGGATAAGAAACCAATATCCCTGTTAAGTCCTGGCGGAGTGTTTGTTCTGAGTGTTGTAATAACTTGTAATTCAGCTATTCCCCTACAGGTTTCTCAGTCTTGTGATTCCTGACGTCAGATTTGTGTCCATTTATCCTTTGGTGTAGGGTTTGTCCCGTTTGTCCTGTAGGGGACAACCTTCCAGGTCATTCAATGGCTGACAAAGTAGCTGTTTTATTGCAAAAGAACTTCAGGAACAGAATGGAAAGGGAGAGACATGATCTTTTTTTAAAAAAATACACAAAACAGAACACATAGGCTGTTGGCCTGACCTGGATGGCCCAGGCTCCCCTGATCTCGTCAGAACTCAGAAGCCAAGCAGGGTCAGCCTTGGCTAGTCTTTGGATGGGAGACCACCAGGGAAGTCCAGGGTCATGACATGGAGGCAGGCAATGGCAAAACCACCTCTGAACATCTCTTGCCTTGAGAAACTTAACGGGGCCTCCTTAAGTCATCTGTGACCAGTGTTCCCTCTAAGCTGAGTTAGTGTGGCTCACACATTTTTGTCTCAGCTCAGGAAAGGTGCCTCCAGGACAAACTAATTTATGCAGCGGCCAAATGGCTCGCTCACCGCTTTAATGTCAGTAGCTCACAAAGTAGAATTTTTGCTCACAGGACTCCACAGCTTAGACGGAGCATCGTCTGTGACTTGGTGGCACTTTCCACCACCGGGCTGTTGGCCACGGTCACCTCTTGCGGCAGCTAGTCCCATAACCTTGTAGAAGCCAAAAACGAGAGGTATCGGGAGGAAGTGGAAGTCCAACAACAGCATCCGTGACAAAAATAACAAAGAGTCAATAAAGATATGTAGCAGAATCATTTACTGTAGTAATGCTGTAGAAAATTCTCTTCTCTTATCGCTCACACGCTAACGAATGCTGCGCAGTGTAAACAATTCGTTTCACAATATTTGCTTTATCTGAGCATGTAGCAATCACAATTCTTATCACTAGAAGGAAGAAGATGCACATTCAATTATAAACGTAGCTTAATAATCATAATAAACCATTACACTCAAAACTGTCACTTACATTACTACTTATCGACTCTTGAAGGAAACATTCCATGTTGACTCTCTAATACCAGAACCCAAGGTCTTCACAATGTATTAGCTGGATTCTAGAGGCCAAAGTCTCCACTGCTAATTGCTACCAGCCACAGTCTGCCTGTGCAAACGGCATTTAAAGTGCTAGTGTATCCATGTAGGTTTTTTTCTGTTTATAAAAACCTAACTCTAAAATGCCATCTATAGTATTACTTTCACATATTAACTATATAAACATCTAAACCTTTTTTATTCAGTGTCAAACCTTAGCAGCCGTGACTGGACATTATAACAATGCTTAAAGTGACATGGTGTGATTTTCAAAAGACACTCTGTGGGAACAATACCAGACGTGAGGAGATTTACATTCTATGCCAAAGTTCTGAACTTACAATTAACATAATATATGTATGATTATTGAAAACAGCTAAGATCAAGTTCTGAGTTTAGCCCATGAGGTAGTAGTGAATTCAACCGGTATATCCATCTATCCTCTTCTTGCAGCAACACCTTCCTTATGTTAACAGTAGTATTAGCAACAAACCAAACTGAATAACGAAAATCATCACAAGCATGATTGTTTTAAACAAAATGCTCAGTTCAAGCAGCATCTAAATTGTTATTCCTAATGCAGGAAATATGTTCAAACACATGAACTTTGATAGGATGCTCAGTTTTTCCCACATACACCTGTGGACATGGACATAAGATAACATAAATTACATTTGAACTTGAGCATGTTGAGAATGCAGATAGTCAAATAGGTTTATGTACTGGAATAGTAATGGTCTTCCCTTCAATGGCAAATTTTGCAGTGTCCACAGCGGTGGTGCCCAGGGGGTAGACCAGTGGGGGACCTGGATTTCCTCAAATCTGAGCGTACCACATGATCTTCGATGCTCTTTGTTTTACGATAGCCAATAGCGGGAGGTGAAGCGCATCCAGGAATATCATCGACCAGCTTCCATAAACTAAAGACCGCTTTTTTAATAGGCATAGATAAAGACATATAGTCCATGGCCCAATGTATGCCCTTATCTACTGCTTTATTGTCCTTGTTAAGTAAACTATTTCTCAGTACTAAAGCGGCCTGAGACCTAGCTTTTTCTACATTGTGTCTAGGATAGCTCCTGGCGGTGAATTGCCTGCATAGCTCACTGCTTTCCAGTTCACATTCTGTTTGACTAGTACAGTTCCTTTTAACACGTAAAAACTGGCCAAAAAGGATATTGTGCCGCAAATGAGTGGGATGAAAAGAACTAAAATGTAAGTAGGTATTTTTGTCAGATGGCTTTTTATAAGATTTCACCGCCAGTCTATGGTTGTCAGATTTATAAACAATGTCGAGAAAATTAATTTGCTGCAAGCTGAACTGCCAAAAGTATATTTAATATTGTCATCTAAGGAATTCATCCACTCACAAAACCTTATGATGGAATCTTTACTTTCATACAAAATAAAATAGTATTTCATACAAAATAAAATAGTAATCAATGTACCATTTTACTATTAATAATTGCTCAAAAAATGGGTTAAATTCTGAATTCATAATAAATTTAGTTTCCAATTCTGCCATATATAAATTTGCAATGGACGGTGCCACTGGAGAACCCATCGATACTTCTTTTACTTGGAGAAAAAATTGGTTGTCAAATCTAAAATATTTTTTTAAGAATTAAAACTAAGAGGTCTAACAAAAACTGAGTGGGGGGATTTGGATCAGATCTCTCATTAAGTTTCTTTTCAATAATCATCCAAGCGTCATCAAGCAATACATTTGTGTACAAAGAAATTACATCCATTGTTAAGAGGACTGTGTTGTTGTCACACTGCATGCCTTCTCTTAATTTTATAAACTCCATTGTGTCTTTGAGAAAAATTAGGCTAGTCTTAACATATCCAATCAAAAAGACATCCAAAAATGTGGCCAAAGATTCTAAAAGAGAATTGGACCCCGAAACAGTTGGATGTCTTTTGGGGGGGCGATCTGACTTATGAATTTTAGGGAGAACGTAAAACACTGGTACACGTGGGGGTCAACATGGAATGTTTCCTTCAAGAGTTGATAAGTAGTAATGTAAGTGACAGTTTTGAGTGTAATGGTTTATTATGATTTTTAAGCTATGTTTATAACTGAATGTGTATCTTCTTCCTTCTAGTGATAAGAATTGTGATTGCTACACGCTCAGATAAAACAAATATTGTGAAACGAATTGTTTACATTGCGCAGCATTCGTTAGCATGTGAGCGATAATAGAAGAGAATTTTCTACAGAATTACTTCAGTAAATGATTTTGCAACATAACTTTATTGACTCTTCGTTATTTTTGTCACTGATGTTGTTGGATTTCCCGTTCCATAACCTTAGCTACTATGCTGTGCCAATGCCATCCGTGGAAAAATGGCTGACACTTTTTAATCTCTGGCTAGCATTATGCCGTCAGTGGCAAAGTTGACATGAATTTTAAAATGATCTGAATGTGTAGATTTCACCCTTGCATATCGATCTCACATTCTGTTTCTGTTACATCATCATCTACAACACAAAAGTTTTAAGGCTAAAAAAATAAGTCTTGGCCCTGGCTATGCCCCCCCCCCCCCTTTGGTTTTCCGAGTTGCTTGGGAGGTTTTTCTCAAGGAGCTTGGAGCATCTTATTTTTTTTTCCATTTACAATTTTTTATTGACGTCATAAAGTTGCATACAAGTAATAAAACCAAGTCAATACACTTCAATTTTAAAATGAGATATAAAGTAAAAATAAATGTATAGTAATAACAACCGAGCATTGTCACAGCGATAGACTCAAACAGGTGCCTGGTTGTGAGTAAAAGTTGTGTAATATAACATTATCGATAATAAGATATAGAATCATACAACTTGTAGGTATTAAAGCGCAGAGAGTCAGTTGTTGTCAGACTTGCAAGTAAGAGTAAGTAGTCTATTGAGTTATAATATAGTCTGTGATATGTGAGCTTGGAGCATCTTAGCTTGTTTTACAGACCCAGATTTTTGGCCCTTGCGAGTGGCGGAGCGCCGTATACCTCTCTGAAGCCAGAGGATCCCCCCCCCCAAGCTGAAAGAAACAATGCCAAATATGGAACGTATTTAAATAAGGGGGGGAAAGACCAACATTTTACTCACATTTCTTGGGGAGACTTTGAGTTTTCATGGGCACGCGATGTCTTCAATGGTGTCATTTTGTTTTTTACTGTGGGAGCACAGGCTGGCCTGCTTGCACTGTTCAATAAAAGATATCTTCTTGGTATTGCAGATTGTCTGTGCGCAAGACAAGGAGCTGGTGCACCCGTTTGCTACGATATTCCCAAGGGTGGAGTACATCGCACGGGCTGGGTGGACCCGGGATGGGAAATAGTAAGTACATCTCCTGTGGGCTGTGCGCGCGCGTGTGCATGCACGTCTGAGCCCCCAGCATCTGTGGAGTGCCAGGGAGGGAACATTTCCGTCCCCCTGGATGCTGTTACTGATCTGCGTGATCCAATCTTAAATCCAAACTTCCTTTTTTGGGGGCTGACCCCTTCATCCCTCCCATCTGTTGGCCTGTAGGCTGCAAGACAGTCCTTAGACAGAGCACTGGAGGCATTAGACCATCAGTTGGCTCTTGGTTGGGCTTGTATGCTGTTTTTTGGCATTGCACCCCCTCTTGTAAAGGTAAAGGTTCCCTTGCTCGAAAGCCAGTCGAATCTGACTCTAGGGTTGCGGTGCTCATCTCCGTTTCAAAGCCGAAGAGCCGGCGCTGTCCGAAGACGTTTCCGTGGTCATGTGGCCGGCATGACTAAACACCGAGGCGCACGGAACGCTGTTACCTTCCCACCGAAGTGGTACCTATTTATCTACTTGCAATTTCTTGCTTTCGAACTGCTAGGTTGGCAGGAGCTGGAGCCAGAGACGGGAGCTCACTCCATCATGCGGCACCCGGGTCTCGAACTGCTGAACTACTGACCTTCCACAGCCTGCAGTTCAGTGTCTTAACCACTTGAGCCACTGCAGCTCCACGCACCCCCTCTTACCCTTCCGTATTATCTTCGTCAACTGATTGTCCCCAAATATCAGAGGGCTTTTCTTTTGGCCAGGCTAAATGCTTTCATCTCTGCCATTCCGGTGGGTAGAGTCCGTCGAGTACCCTATTCAGATAGGTTTTATGAATGAGAGTCTGGGACAACTGAAACTGTATCCCACGTTCTCTCGGGTTGCGTGTTGACTGCCTCTTTAAGAAATCTGTGGATACAGCTGGTGATAGTTTCCAAGGATTCCCTTGTTTCTGTGCCTTCTCTGCCAGCTGGTACTGATCCCTTGGCTGCGGCTAAATTTCTTTAATTAAAAAAAAAATCATTTAATCATATAATATTATAGTCTTTCAATACAACACAGCACAGTCATTCAAGTATACAGAATTGAAATATTGAAGAGTATAATAAGGTTACAAACCATCAGTAATCTGAGTGTGAACAACTAAACACAGTAAACTAGAAATACAAATGCAGGGCTGAAAGGTATGTTGAACAACACAGGTTTACACCAGCAGTGGAACAGTGTGTTAGACTAAGGAATACAATCTATTCCAGTTTGGTGTAGTGAGCCAGTTTGGTGCAGTGAGCCAGTTTGGTGCTTGGTGTAGAGAGCCGGTTTGGTGTAGTGGTGAAGTGCGCAGACTCTAATCTGGGAGAACCAGGTTTGATTCCCCACTCCTCCACTTGCACCTGGCTGGATGACCTTGGGCAAGCCATAGTTTTGGTAAGAGCTGTTCCTGAAAAAGAGCAGTTTCTGTCAAGAGCTCTCTCAGCCCCACCTACCTCACAGGGTGTCTGTTGTGGGGAGGGGAAGGGGAAGGAGTTTGTAAGCCGCTCTAAGACATCTTTGGTAGTGAAGGGCGGGGTATAAATCCAATCTCTTCTCTTCTTCTTCTTCTGTTCAGTGTGAGCAGAGAGGAGACAGTTGGCTTTTACTTAAAACATAGCAATCAGAGAGATCAGACCAAGACGTGAACATTAGAGGCTGCCATTTCTCTAGGAGACTGGATTGGCCTGAGGTGTATCTCTAAATTTATCCAGATCGTACGTAATTTTAACCAGGATGAAGAAATCCCATAACTTCAAGCACCATTCTTGCAGCAGTGGAATTGATGCAGGCTTCCAATGAGATGTAATAAGACATTTAGCCATGATTAACATTATCATAATTAGTTCTTGTTTTGCTTTGGAGATTTTGCCATTTCACTACAGATTGAGAAGAATTAATTCTGGGGATAGGGGAATCAAATGGCCAGTGATTAGATGGATTTGGTTTTGAATTTGAGTCCAAAACTTACCTATCAGTTTACAGGAGACCACCAGCCATGGTCAAAAGTCCCCCGTTCCCCACATTGTCTCCATCAGTGGCTAAATTTCTGACCGCAGCAGCTTCTATGCGGGGATGGAAAGAGAGGATGGTATTTATAAGATTGAGTCTGTCTAAGACTGCGAAAGGAAGATGCCACCAGGGTACTGTTTTATTTTTCCCGGGAGAGACTAATGCCGCCGCCTCAGTCATGCTTGCCCTTTCTCTCTTCCCCCTCCCCCCCGTTCCGCTCAGTGCCTGGGCCATGTTCCTGGACAGACCCCAGCAGCAGCTCCAAGTGGTCTTCCTCCCCCCCGCGCTCTTCATCCCTGTCCCGGAAAGCGAGGAGCAGCGCCTGGAATTCGCCAAAGCTGTGCCTGAAAACGTCCAGCCCTTCATTATCTACGAGGAGGTCACCGACGTGTGGATCAACGTAAGGGGCCAGCTGCGGAAGAGAAGCCTCCTCGCCCGAATCCAAGGGGCCAGAGGGAACAGGAACGGGCTAGGGGGGAACGGGCTAGGGGAACGTTGGAGGGAACGGGCTAGGGCACAAGGTGGTGGTGGTGGGGACAAGTTGGGATGCCAGCTCTCACCAGAGGAGGGGGGGTCCTAGCCAGGCAACCTGGTGACGTTACTTCCGGTGCATGTCGGAAGTGACCCCGTTGCGAGGTGGGGGGGACACTCTGGTATTGGGGCAAAAACTATGGTTAAAAACGTCTTCTGCCATAGAGTTTTTGCCCGAATACCAGAGTGTCCCCGCATCGCTGCCAGTAAAGTCCTCCCCCACACTCCTGGCTTCGACTTGACAGCCACTGTGGTGTCATGGTTAGAGTGTCAGACTAGGTTCTGGGCGAACCAGGTTCGAATTCCCACTCTGTCATGGCAGCTTGCTGGGTGGCCAGGGACCAGTTACCTACTCTCAGCCTACCTTCCCCGGGTGGTTGTGAGGGCAAATTGGAGGTGAGGGGGACAACGTAAGCCGCTTTGGGTCCCCACTGGGGAGGAAGGCAAGGCACAAGTGCAGTAAATGAACGAGGCAGTTTTTGCAAGCTGGATTGGCGCTCCGCCCTGCAGGGGCCGTCCCGGACTGTCCCTGTGCCTTCAGTTCAGCCCAGGAGGCTTTGCTATGGGAAGCTCCGGTGACTGAGGTCTGCCGAGCAGGGACCTGTGCAGAGACAGCTCTTTAGGATCCCCCCCCCTCCTCCCGTCCCTTCAGTCGCCTCGGCTGCAGGGTTTCCCAGCACCAAAGATGCTTTTTTTTTTTTAAATTCCAGAAGGCCCTTAAAAAATGGATCTCTCCTCCTTCACTCTCAGTAACTTTATGAGGATATTTTTGCCTGCAGCTTTTGTGTGTGGGATTGTGCGCAATCACATGCACAATTAGCCGCGCCATAGGCGCGAATGCCAGGCAGATTAAAAGGGCGCGATCAGACGCAAACATCCGGGAAGCGCCCTGGTACCCGTCGGCAACCCATTTTGCTCCGCCGCAGAAGCAGAGTAAAAAGACACCGGGGAAAGTCCGGTAGCAAGCGGGTTTGCTACGGGCCAGGAGCAGACTTTCTCCTGTGTGATTGCACCAGCGCGCTCTCATGGAGTCGGGATGGTCTGATCGGGCCATCCCGACTCCGTGCCGTTGTGTTTTCCCCCGTTTCGGTATGCGCGTCATTGCACACTGCATAGGGAGCACTCAGTGCGGAGATGCGAATCATCAATCCCCTGTTGAAGCGCACCAAAAACATGCGGCAAAAAAACCCCAAAACCAATTCACCCATGGTTGCATCTGATCACGCAGTGGCGGGCTGCTCCCGCAGCTCTCAGGGACTGTGTGATCACGCAACTGCAGGTCAAATTCCTATCATGGAGTAAATAGCCCTTCCCCCCCCCCCCCCCCGGTGTTATCTCATGCGTGTGACCGCAACCTTAGATTGCTGTAAGCAGGCCTAGCATTTTAGTAGCTGGGCAGCACATACACGTTCCGAAGAAGCAGGGGTCATTTCCTGCAGGAGCGCACAGGAGCGGAGCTCCGGCAGTAAAGAGCCCAGGGGGCGGGCACATTCAGCAAGCCCCACCCCCTGCTCCCAGCAGCCCTCAGTCAGAGCAAGAAGCAGTCAGGTAAGTTGCAGAGGCCCCCCCCAGCCCACTGCTCCAAAACAGTCCATTGGCACCTTTAAGACCAAGTTTTATTCAGGCACAAGCTCTCCCTCCTCTGTGAGGACAGATCTGCACGTTCCCCCCCCTCAATAGCTAGCAATCCAAAACAGTCCAGTGGAGCCTGAGCGGTGGGTGTTGCCTTCTGACACACTTCCGTTGATGTCCGGGGGTGTGGCACATGCAAACAAGTTATGCTAATGAGTTATGCTAATGAGCTCCTGCACCTCTTTTTCTACGAAATGACCCCTGCGAAGAAGTTTTTAAAAGGCAGCGCTCTGGTCAGTGGGGAGGGACGTAACACGCCACACAGCATGCACGAATGGAATCTCAGGTGCAGCTCCAGTCGTTTAAAGGAAAAGCCTCTGCCCGGGAGCCGGGAAAGCTGTTGTAGGGATAGAACCGAGCTGATGAAATGGACGGTGTGGGATAGTTTTGTTGGGGGGGGGGATGGCACAGGGAGAGTCGGCTGGTGAAGGAGGAGCAGGCAGAGGTGTGTCCGGAAGAGCCGGGCAGAAGGGTGGGGCCTTGGAAGGATGAGGAGCAGTGGGTTGGGGGGTGGTTAAACACCCCTGCCATGCCAAATAGGAGGAGGATATTAAGGAAGCAGAGTCAGCCAATGGAGGGTGGCGGAGGGCAGGAAAAGCCAGCTGTTGGCCTTGTATTGGTCACAGAATCCGGCACTTAAAGATTTTCCTGCAGTAATTAAAATGATATAATCACAGAGCTGGAAGGGGCCATACAGGCCGTCCAGTCCAGCCCCTGCTCAGTGCAGGATCAGCCTAGAGCATCCCTGACAAGTGTGTGTCCAGCCGCTGCTTCAAGACTGCCAGGGAGGGGGAGCGCATCAGTGTTCCCTCTAAGCCGAGCTAGTGTGAGCTAGCTCACAGTTTTTTAGCCTCTGGCTCACAGATTTTTGTCTTAGCTAAGGAAGGAGGGCTCCAGAGCAAACTCATTTAGGCAGCGGCCAAATCGCTCGCTCACAACTTTTAATGCCGGTTGCTCACAAAGTAGGATTTTTGCTCACAAGGCTCCACAGCTTAGAGGGAGCATTGGAGCTCACCACCGCTCTAGGCAGCTGATTCCACTGTTGCACAACTCTAGACTGTAAAAAGGTTTTCCCTGATATCGAGCTGGTGCCTTCCCGCCCTTCGTTTAAACCCATTCTTGCGAGTCCTGTCCTCTGCTGCCAATAGGAACAGGTCCCGGTCCTCCTCTGACAGCCCTTCAAATACTTCAAGAGAGCAATCATGTCCCCCGTCAACCACCTTCAAATACTTCAAGAGAGCCAGTTTGGTGTAGTGGTTAAGTGCGCGGACTCTAATCTGGGAGAACCGGGTTTGATTCCCCACTCCTCCACTTGCACCTGGCTGGATGACCTTGGGCAAGCCGTAGCTCTGATAAGAGCAGTTCTCTCAAATCTCTCTCAGCCCCCACCTACCTCACTGGGTGCCTGTTGTGGGGAGGGGAAGGGAAAGGAGTTTGTAAGCCGCTCTGAGACTCCTTCGGGTAGTGAAGGGCGGGATATAACACAGGGTGTCTGTTCTGGGGAGGGGAAGGGAAAGGAGTTTGTAAGCCGCTCTGAGACACCTTTGGGTGGTGAAGGGTGGGGGTATAAATCCAATATATTATTATTATTATTATTATTTTACCTCACAGGGTGTCTGTTGTGGGGAGGGGAAGGGAAAGGAGTTTGTAAGCCACTCTGAGACTCCTTTGGGTGGTGAAGGGCAGAGGGCTTCCTCATATATACCACACTAGCCAGTAAAACTGGCTCCAAGGGCGATTTCCGGTCGATGGATAGACTCAATCATTTCTTAGTTTGCATTAAAAACAAAACAAAAACAGAACCAAGTTTCTAGCCCTTATGCTTGAAAAGTGCCGGGTTTAAATCTCAGGAACCAGTGGGCTAGGCACTCTGCATACCCTTCTGTGCCAAAGCAGGTGCTGTCAGGGTGATGGAAGCAGTCCGAGGGGGGGGGGCACAGGAGCCCACTGCCTCTTCTAGGAATGGGCTTGATTCTTGGATTATATGATGCAGACAGTAACGGTGATGATGCTTAGCATTTCCTGGCCCTCATTTCTAGTTCCTGACCGTTGCTCAGAGCGGTCCCATAGCAGGCGTCTCCTGGATGGCCGGGGTGTAAAGAAGTTGTCACTCCAGGGGACTCGCTCTGGTGGTGCTCTTCGTCCTGGCCGTGGTGGGCTGTTTGCTGCACAAAGGAGGGAACTCCACATTCAACAAATAAACAGTTCTCTTTATTTGCTAAATCCAAGGACGAAGCGGGAGAGGAGACCGGAAGACACGATGGCAGTCCCGTACTTAGTGCAAATAAAAGCCAAAATTACACAGCAGTTACCACCAACCCATAGCCCAAGCCTTCAAATGAATTCCTCATTCAAGGCTCCCGAAGAGAGACGAAATCCAAAGGTCTCTCGGCTCTCCTCCGATTTCCTGCTTTGCTTTGCTTTCTCTTGTCTGAGAACTAATGGCTGATAGTAACCACACCAACACACCAACGGCTGATAGTAACCACACCAACTCAACTCACTCTCCATCCACCCTATCTAGTAAGCCATCTCGCCTTAATTGCTGGCTCAGACCTTATAAGGGGTTTACTCTACAGGGCCTAAGGAAAAGAGGAAATCATAAAAGGCTTGAACACTGCTGCCACAACCCAAAACCCATACGCATAACATTTAATCCTTTACACGGGGAAGAGATGGCTCGTGATGTCAGTCTCCCCCACTCCCCCCCCCGCATCCTTGCTCTGTGCTCTCCAGCCCTGCTCCGTGATGCTCTGTTCTTATTGTCACAGACGTCCCCTTTTGAGGAGGCTAAGTCAGGTCAGAACCTGGGAAGCCGTCAGGATATCCCGTTAACCTCAGTAGCCAGCCTTGAGCCCACCAGAAAATGGGGAGGAAGTATTTGAAAAGCTGTCAGAGGAGGGCAGGGAGGTGTTCCTGTTGACAGCAGAGGATTCAAGAATGGGTTTAAATTGGGGGGATGTCTACTAATGGTGTTTTGGCTGAGTACTTTTCTAGCTTGACTATTTCTGAGCATCGGAGGGCATTTATGTTAGCTCATTTTAATGTTCTTCCCTCTGCAGTACTGTCGTCGTTGTTGTTCAGTCGCACAGTCGAGTCCGACTCTTTGCGACCCCATGGATCAGATCACGCCAGGCCTTCCTGTCTTCTGCTGTCTACTGTACTGTACTGTACTGTACTGTACTGTACCGGAGGTTTAAAAAAATGCCATACTCCTCTAGGCTTTGTTCTTGTGGTCTGGGGGAGATAGAAAGTACTGAACATGTTCTCCTGCACTGTATATTTTACTGTGATATTTGAACCTCTGCTACAAATGCGCAAGGGTCAATCTGATGTTTGCAAGATGGGTTTTTTTACTATCTTCCCATAACTCTGAGATCACTGGTTTGTTGGCTAAATTTCTATGTTGTGCCATTAAGAGGAAAGGAATGTTTCAACTCCAGCAATGAAGGTTGTACCCTTTATCCCTTGATGATCTATGTTTTCTTGTGATGCCAATAAAGGTAGCTGATGATGATGATGAATGGATTTAAATTAAGGGTGGAAAAGGTATCAGTTGGATATCAGGATTTTTTTATTTTTTTTTTACAGTAAGAGTAGTTTAGCAGTGGAATGAGCTGCCTGGGGAGGTGGTGAGCGCCCCCTCACCGGCAGTCTTTAAGCAGCGGCTGGACAAAACCCTTGTCAGGGATGCTCTAGGCCAGTGATGGCGAACCTTTTAGAGACCGAGTGCCCAAACTGCGACCCAAAACCCACTTATTTATCGCAAAGTGCCAACACGGCAATTTAACCTGAATCCTGAGGTTTTACTTTAGAAAAAACAACTCCTACATTAACTTAAGATGATCCAAACAAAGGAAGGAAAGCAATCCCAAATGCTTTCATTGACTTAAAATTATTTGGCAGAGAATTCGACACTTTAATGACGGTCTGGGCCTGGCTGGGGCGATGGCACCGGGTGCCCACAGAGAGGGCTCTGAGTGCCACCTCTGGCCCCCGTGCCATAGGTTCGCCACCACTGCTCTAGGCTGACCCTGGACTAGATGGCCTGTATGACCCCTTCCAACCCTGTTCTAGAATCCATTAACGGGATTATTCTCCTACAGAATAAAAAGAGGATCTGAAGCATTGCGTTTTTATGGCTTTTTTATTATAAAAGCATATCTATCTTAAAAACAAGCGGCAGGTTTTAAGGAGCAAGCACGGGTAAAAGTCCAGCAGTCTCTTTGGCACCGTTTCAGGCTTTTTCTTTCTCGATCCCGCCTCCTCTTTTTAAGCTCAGAGTTCATGAAAACTTTCTGCAAAGCTTCACTGAACAACCCGTTAGGATGGTGTGACTCCATTGGCATAAATAATTCCAGCAGGGAAGCTTAGCTCCTCCAGACAGGGGCGGCGTGGCCTCCGAAAACTCCACAGCCCGTATTTTCAGAAATGCTGAGCAAGGCTGTCGCGCACAATGGGAACTCTGAAGTCCTCAAAAACCAGAGCAGTCAGGGCATCATGGAAGTTTTGATCAGGCATCAAACTGTGGCCAGCCACGACATTATCTCCCCGCCGCTGCATTCAGTCGCCTCCCCCTTTCTCTCGTCGGTAGGTCCACGACATCTTTTACCCTTTCTGCCAGCTCGAGGGGAGGGAGGACGAGCTCTGCTTCATCCGCGCCAACGAATGCAAGACCGGGTTCTGCCATCTGTACAGGGTCACGGTCCTCCTCAAGAGGGAGAGCCACGACTGGACGCGGCCCTATGTCCCGAGCAAAGGTGAGCTCCCAGATCACCCCCACCCCCCCCCCCCCCCCCCCCCCCGTATGTCTCACCTTGGAGGTCCCTGCCTGCTGTTTGGCCTCTGGCTCATGTTCCTTTTCTTTTTACAGGGGACTTCAAATGCCCGATCAAGGAAGAGGTCGCCCTAACCACTGGGGAATGGGAAGTTCTGGCCAGGCACGGATCCAAGGTATGAGGTAGCCAGGTAGCATTCCCCACCACGTTTTCCTTGGCGCATCTTCTCTTTGGAAAATCCTTTATCCTGCCCCTTCCCGAAGGCGCAGGGCAGTAGCAGCCACTGTTCCCTCCAAGCTGAGTTAGTGTGAGCGAGCTCACAGTTTTTTAGCTTCCAGCTCACACGTTTTTGTCTTAGCTCAGGAAGGGAGGGCTCCAGAACAAACTAATTTATGCAGAAGCCAGATTGCCGGCTCGCAACTTTAATGCCAGTAGCTCACAAAGTAGAATTTTTGCTGACATGACTACACAGCTTAGAGCGACCATTGGTAGCAACAGAAGCAAACTGATTTGAAGAAGAGCTCCCCGAAGAGAATTGGTAATCGTCCCACAGGTTTACGGGAGGGGCCGTGGCTCAGTGGCAGAGCATCTGCTCGGCATGCAGAAGGTCCCAGGTTCAATCCCCGGCATCTCCACTCTAAAAAGACCTGGCAGCAGGTGATGGGAAAGACCTCTGCCTGAGACCCTGGAGAGCCGCTGCCAGTCTGAGCGGCCCAGTGGTCTGCTTCAGTATAAGGCAGCTTCACGTGTCCTCTGGGTGTCAATAGGACCAGTTGTTTTACTTTGTGTTGGCTGTTTTGGGGGTTTTTTGGTGTTGAATTTTATTGTTGACGTTCTTTTATCTCCCTTGCCCAACTTGAGGCCTAAGAGAGGTCAGCTTAACCTTTTACACTGGCTTGAACGTATGCATCAGACACTGACGTGCGAGCCCTCTTTCTGCTTGTTGTAATAAGCACCAGACCCAGGCTAGCCCAATCTCATCAGGTCTTAGCAGCTAAGCGGGGGGTTGGCCCTGATCAGTACTTGGATGGGAGACCACCATGGACGTCCAGGGTTGCTGTGCAAAGGCAGGCAATGACAAACCACCCCCTATGTGTCCGTCCTGACCTGGACGGCTCAGGCTTGGCCAGCCTCATCAGATCTCAGAAGTTAAGCAAGGTCAGCCTCGGTCAGTACTGGGATGGAAGACCACCAGGGTTGGTAGAAGCTAGGATGTGGGTAGCAGTTTTTAGATATTGGTTGAAACTAGCCTACAACCAATGTTCCCTCTAAGCTGCAGAGTCCTGTGAGCAAAAATTCTCCTTTGTGAGCGACTGGCATTAAAGTTGTGAGCGAGTGATTTGGCTACTACATAAATTAGCTTGCTCTGGAGCCGTCCTTCCTGAGCTAGGACAAAAATCTGTGAGCCGGAGGCTAAAAAACTGTGAGCTAGCTCACACTAACTCATCTTAGAGGGAACACTGCCTACAACGAGTACGGGATTGCTCATTTGATGTTAAAAGATGAATTTACACCGCCATGGCTCATTATGCTGAGGAAGAATTTAGGTGGTTATGGACTATCAGAACAGCATCTATGGTCTGTGCATCAGGACCAAGCGAGGTCTGTGGTAAAACAAAGGATTCTACATGGCGAAAGACAACCCGGGCTGAATAGAATGAAGAGTGATATAATTGATTTGAACACCCTAAACAGGCCTTTATTGATCCCTTATGTAAATAGTTTAGGGAATCCCACTTATAGGAGGGCTTTCACTCTGCTAAGATATGATGTGCTTCCTACTGCAGTACTGGAAGGCAAGTATAAGAAGACATCTTAAGAAGAAGAGATTGGATTTATACCCCTGCCCTTCACTACCCAAAGGTGTCTCAGAGCAGCTTGCAAACTCCTTTCCCTTCCCCCTCCCCACAACAGACACCCTGTCAGCAATGTTCCCTCTAAGCTGTGGAGTCTTGTGAGCAAAAATTCTGCTTTGTGAGTTACTGGCTTTAAAGTTGTGAGCCAGTGATTTGGCTACTGCATAAATCAGTTTGCTCTGGAGCCAGCCTTCCTGAGCTAAGACAAAAATGTAT